>NW_026919642.1:0-157915 GCF_032062105.1 Saccostrea cuccullata
CGTCTTAGGTTTGACGCGGCGCGGGAACGAGAATCGAACCCGGGCCTCCCGATCAGTTGCTAGTGGAAAGCTGCAAATTCGAAACATACACAACACATTTCTGTGTATATATTATAAAAGTATTGTTCTACATACTGATTGCAACAAATGGAGATTGCTCATCATTATTATAAATACATTTGGATTTTTTGATTTATTATATAATTTGTTTATTTTATTTACCTAGTTATATTGTATATTAAATGATTTTAAAGCCATTTTTAAGATGGTAATGTAGCAAAACACCAATGTTTCTGTAGTAGAACACGTACAAATATAATTACAACAAAGATGATATATCCTATATCAAAAGTCATAATATTGTAAGTTTAACTGTTGTGGATACGATTTCAAGAATGCTGTTAGAGAGAGTACCCTTTAGACATCATGCTCACACCAAATTAAAGAATTCAAGTAAGGGTTTTTGAGACAAATCGAAAAAGAGAATGTTAGCAAAGTTGAAAATCTAGACAGAAACATTTAATCTTTTGCTTATCGCTAGGAAGGAAGACCCACTCGTTGCTTTGCAACGAGCTTTGTGCTGCATTTTCCCTATTATTATTAAGGTCTTCCGTTTCCAACGGAAGACCTTATTGTTTTCGTTCGGTTTCTTTTTCCCTATTATTATTATTATTATTATTTTTTTTTTCTTACCGATTTTTGTGCAAGCGAGTTCTCGGAAACGGCTTGGTCGATTTTCACGAAACTTTCAGATCTGATAGATATTGGTCTGAACCTTATTGGAAATTTTTTATAAGTACGTCGTCACTTCCGGTCGTGAATGGATGATTAAAATTACTCCATGGGACCTGATCGCAACTCAAATCTAGAGGTACATATTTGCTCTGTCCCTGATTTTTATTGTTTCAACGGACCTTTAATTTTTGTTTGATTATTGTTAATTATCTCCATATTGTATACATTGTAAATATAAAAATATGACAATAAGCATGTCTTATCATTTACAATGTATCAATAGTGTCAAAATTTACGATTTCAAAATTCTTGTCCATTCATATTTTATATTTTTCTTTAATGCTTAACAAAAATACTAATAGTAAACGATTACTTACGAAATGACCTTAATTAAAGACCAAATTATCGAGTATAATCTGGTTTCGGTCTGTTTACGCTTTATAATCCGCGAAGCTGATTTTAAAAAGTAGTAAATTTACCCAAACCAGCTTATTCCCAAATGAATTGTCAAAGAATTAGAGTCATTCTTTATAATTTGATTTAATAATAATTAAACAACAATGGATGAAAATTTGTGTTGCTTTTTACATGTTTTATGAGCTTTAATTTTCCGCTCAATAATACAAGCGATTGGAAGCAAGGAGGGGTAATATCTAATACACGGATCTAACAGTCATGATGTTTGTTTACAGAAGGAAAGATCGAGCTTCTGTGTGGAAGGGTGTGTTCCTGTTTTGCACACATTTGATATTTAAGAAAGAACAATAGGTGTGAAGTGTGTTTTGATAGCAATTATAGAATACTTTTCAATCGTGATAAAATTCTAAATGAATAAAAGATATAGCAAATAATAAAGAAAATAGAGAATAGAAAACTAAAATATAACCCACGCCGAGAAGATACATAAACTTTGTATTTATTCTCTTATTTTTTCACTATAAGTTCACCTTTCACAAACTAACTATATGGTATAGACTAGAGCAATTAGTAATTATCTCACCTGGTCAAATTTCCGTTTTTCACACATTTTTTAATTACCTTTAATTCAAATGTGTGCAAAACGGGAACAAACCGTTTGAAAGATACATTTATAGAATCTGGAATTTTCCATGAATCATGAGGACTGAAAATAGAGGGATTGCATGGATACATATAGCTGCAGAACTGTAGCTCTCTGCTAGAGAATGAACTAAATGTTATTGAACCTACAGTACCTGACATTTTTTAGTTTCTCTGTATAGGCACAGTTACTTGTCATCACAAGGATCAGATTTCAAGTACCAGAGTAGTCCTAACTCCTAAATTTTCCCAATTTGTCAAAAGTACATGTAAGTATTTTATAATATTTTTTGTTAGCTCACCTGAGCCGAAGGCTCAAGTGAGCTTTTCTGATCACATTTTGTCCGTCGTCCGTCCGTCTGTCTGTCCGTCTGTAAACTTTTCTCATTTTCGACTTCTTCTCAAGACCATTGGCCAAATTCAACCACACTTGGCACAAAGTATCTTTAGGTGAAGGGGATTCAAGTTAGTTCAAATGAAGGCCATGCCATATCAAAGGGGAGATAATTCAGAAATAATGAAAATTTGATGGTATGATTTAAAAATCTTCTTCTCAAGAACCACTGTGCCAGGAAAGATGAATCTTACAGAGAAGCATCCTCAGGTAGTGTAAATTCAAGTTTATTCAAATCATGACCCCCATGGGAAGGGCGGGTCCACAATGGCCAATCAAAGTTTTACATAGAAACCCTTTGGGCTTTATGGAATTTAATCTCGTGAGCAATTTTGACTAAGCTGGGAATATTTCATTGAATTTTTCTCACCTAAGCCAGAAGCTTAAGTTAGCCCTTTTTATGCCCCCGTAAACAAAGTGTTGGGGTACAGTTTATAGTTTTTGTCGTGTCCGTCTGTCTGTCTATCTCTCTGTCTGTCTGTTTGTCCTCAAAAACTTTAACCTTGCCCATAACTTTTGATTTATTGGAGCCATGACTTTCATATTTCACATGTGTATTCCTTTTGACAAGACCTTTCTTTGGGTACTACCAAATTTGACCTCTTGACCTTGGAGTTTGACTCACTTTTACATGATAATTTTACACTTTTACTTTGGCCATATCTTTTGAACAGTAGACACCAGGACATTTATACTTCACATGTGTATTTTTTATTGAAAGACCTTTCACTGGATACCAACAACCTTGACCCTTTGACCTTGACCTTGTAGATTTCTGTTCTTGTGCAAAACTTTAACCTTGGCCATAACTTTTGAACGGTAAGGGATACGGTTTTCATACTTCACATATCTTGTGAAAAGACCCTTCATTGGATACCAAGCACTTTCACCCTTTTACCTTGACCTTTGAGTTTGATCTACATTAAAAAACAAGCCTTGACCATAACTTTCAAAGGGTTAGGGCTAGTGCTTTCATATTTTACATATTTAATTCTTGTGACAAGACCTTTTATTTAATATCAAGAATTTTGACCCTTTTGCCTTGACCTTGGAGTTTGACCTACTTTTAAAAGAAAATTAACCTTGGCCATAACTTCTGAAAGGTTAGGGCAAGGGCTTCCATACTCTACATAAGTAATTCTATGTGGCAAGACCTTTCATTGGATACCAATTAGTAACTTAGCCTTAGGACTTGACCTTGAAGATTTTTGTACTTATTGAAAAAAAACTTTAATAATGGCCTGTTTTCAAATTTCACAATTGCTTTCCAGTGAGAATATCCTACTTTTGGTACCTATTAATTAAATTTGCATTTAATAAAAGTTTAATCTTTGCTATGTTGTCATACGGGGGCATCAGTGTTTCACAAACATATCCTGTTTTTGGTCAAAATTTGTCGTAAAATTTTTCATTTTGATTTCATGCATTGTTGATCGAAACTTTAAATGCATTTTATAAAAAAAAGTACAATTGTCGGATTCCCCAGCTTATAAAAAATTCTTAAATTTGTGAGATTCTCAATAATATGATACATTTCAGCTAGTGACACAAGAAGAAGATGTGGAGGAAATGTTAATAAAGGCTCAAGACTGCAGGGGTATACCTGACTTCTCGGCAATTTCTGGTTATCACCATCCGAATGACCGATTCAAGGAAATGTAACTTCAATGTGACTCTTATGCATTGGTAAGGATTGAAATTTAATTTCATTAATATTGACACTTGAGGGATGCAAGTGTCAATTTATTGTTATTTGTTTTTAGACCTATTGCTTCTCTTTTTCATCAGTTGTTGTGTGTCCCATCAGTAACAAATTATCCATTACTGACTGAACCATTAAATATCAACCAAATTTTGCATGGTAAAAGTGCTTCTTGACAGAATGCAAACAAACTAAGTACATTTAAAGTATATACTTATAATGAGTATTAAAGAGTTCCATTTCCAAAATTGTACATTACTTTGCCCCTGGGTACCCAGTAATAGGTTCTGATGTTATAGAAGACATATAAAAAATGCAGTAATTCTTTGACAGTAATCTTTTTCTGCTCCTAGGTACTCAGCAAATAAACTTATGCATACATATATTATTTTATCCTATGTTTACGCCTTTATATATGCCTATATGATATCCTAAAGCGTGGACTGAAATGCAAGGCAAACTTAAAGGTCAAGGTCAAAAGGTCAAATTGTTAGCATCTGAAGGAAGGTTTTGTCATAAGGAATAATTTAACCTGTGAAATATGAGAATTTTAGTATTAACTGTTAAAAAGTTATGGCCTAGATTATATTTTTTAAAAGTGGGTCAAACTCTTAGGTTAAGACCAATTTTAAGGTGAACAAGATGTGTTTGTGTACATCTATGCCCCTGTATGGCAACATAGCAAAGATTAAGCTTTTTTCTTGAATCCAAATTTAATTAATTGTATGAAACAGACACTATTCTCACTGGAAAACAATTGTGAAATTTGTAAGTAAGCTAATGTTAAAGTTTTTGAAATATATAAAAATCTCCAAGGTCAAAAAGGTCAATGTAATTAGTATCAAATGATAGGTCTTGCCACATAAAATACTTTTGTAGAGCACCACAGCCGGCTTAACTGTTCAGAGGTATGGTCAACGTTCAATTTCTTGAAGTAAGGTCACTTTGAAGGTCAAGGTCAAAGGGTCAAAGTTATTGTTATTAAATGAAAGGTCTTGTCATAATGATCAAATATGTAAGTATGAAAGCACTAGCCTTACTCTTTAAAAGTTATGGTCAAGGTTTGCTTTTCTAAAGTAGTTCAATGAAAGGTCAAGGCCAAATGGTCAAAGTTCTTGGTATTCAATGAGGGGCCTTCCCACAAGGCGTGCATGTACATGTATGAAGTATGAAAGCCTTATCCTGTACCTTTCAAAAGTTATGGCCAAGGTTAAAATTTTTCACAAGTACGGAAATCCAGAAGGTCAAGGTAAAAGGGTCAAGGTAGTTGTTATCCAGTGAAAGGTCTTTTAACAAAAATTAAATATGTGAAGTATAAATGTCCTGGTGTCTACTGTTTAAAAGATATGGCCAAAGTAAAATTTTAAAATTTTTATGTAAAAGTGGGTCAAACTCCAAGGTCAAGGTCAAAAGGTCAAAGTTGGTGGTACCCAAAGACAGGTCTTGTCATAAGGATCAAATATGTAAAGTATGAAAGCACCGGCCCTAACTCTTTTAAAGTTATGGTCAAGGTTTGCTTTTTTAAAGTAGGTCAATCTCAAAGGTCAAGGTCAAAGGGTCAAAGTTTTTGGTATTAAATAAAGGTCTTCTCACAAGAAGTACATGTATGAATTATGAAAGCCCCATCCTTTACCGTTCCGAAGTCATGGCCAAGGTTAAAGTTTTTTCACAGTATGGACTCAACAAGGTCAAGGTCATAGATCAAGGTTGTTGTTATTCAGTGAAAGGTCTTTTACAAACATTAAATACCTGATGTATAAATGTCCTGGTGTCTACTATTCAAAAGATATGGCCAAAGTAAAATTTTAAAGTTTTTATGTAAAAGTGGGTCAAACTCCAAGGTCAAGGTCAAAAGGTCAAAGTTGGTGGTACCCAAAGACAGGTCTTGTCATAAATATCAAATATGTAAAGTATGAAAGCACTTAACTCTTTAAAGTTATGGTCAAGGTTTGCTTTTTTAAAGTAGGTCAATATCAAAGGTCAAGGTCAAAGGGTCAAAGTTCTTGGTATTCAATGAAAGGTCTTCTCACAAGAAGTACATGTTTGAATTATGAAAGCCCCATCCTTTACCGTTCAAAAGTTATGCCAAGGTTAGTTTTTTCACAAGTAAGGAAATCTAACAAGGTCAAAGGTCAAAGGATCAAGGTTGTTGTTATCCAGTGAAAGGTCTTTTAAAAACATTAAATACCTGAAGTATAAATGTCCTGGTGCTCACTGTTCAAAAGATATGGCCAAAAGTAAAATTTTAAACTTTTCATGTAAAAGTAGGTCAGAAACGCCAAGGTCAGGGTCAAAAGGTCAAAGTTGGTGGTACACAATAAAAGGTCCTTGCTTATAAATATCAAATATGTAAAGTATGAAAGCACTGGCCTTAACTCTTTCAAAGTTATGGTCAAGGTTTGCTTTTTTAAAGTAGGTCAATCTCAAAGGTCAAGGTCAAAGGGTCAAAGTTCTTGGTATTCAATGAAAGGTCTTCTCACAAGAATACACATGTATGAATTATGAAAGCCACATATTTTTACCGTTCAAAAGTTATGGCCAAGGTTAAAGTTTTTTCACAAGTAAGGAAATGACACAAGGTCAAGGTCAAAGGATCAAGGTTGTTGTTATCCCGTGAAAGGTCTTTTAACAAACATTAAATACCTGAAGTATAAACGTTCTGGTGACTACTGTTCAAAAGATATGGCCAAAGTAAAATTTTAAAATTTTCATGTAAAAGTAGGTCAAACTCCAAGCTCAAGGTCAAAAGGTCAAATATGGTGGTACCCAAAAAAGGTCTTGTCACAAGAAATTCACATATGATATATGAAAGTCAAAGCTCCACAAAATCAAAAGTTATGGGCAAGGTTAAAGTTTTTGCGGACAAACAGACAAACAGAGAGACAGACAGACAGACAGACAGACGGACACGACAAAAACTATATGCCCCCGAAACTTCATTTACGGGGGCATAAAAATCAAGCTACCACAGCCACAGATTTCTGGCGTGTGTTCAGAAGGAACATAGATGCAATGGTAGGTAAATTTTGCTTTAAATTCCCTTGCAACAGATACATATTGCATCATCAGATATAGGTCAATGAAACAGAGACAATTATCTCAAGGTTTAATTGATACCTGACACAAGATTGTTTTTAAGTTTAAAGTCATTTGCAGAAAAATTGTTTTCATTTTTTGTCAATAATTTTATACTTAAGAAACATTATAATTATACTTTTAATTATGATTTATGATGTATGATTTTGAAATCATTATAATTTATGATGTATGTTTTTTATTTTTTTAAAGATCATTTACAATGTAGGCAATATAAATTCAACCTTTTACCAAATTGAACTTAGGGGTGATATGAGATTGCTACATCTACTTTTGTTCATATTTTATGTTATCTTGATAAGTAGGGAAATATTGACTTTGGAAATGCAGTTGTAAAATTCATGACTGTATTTCATTTACCGGTACCCAGTATTCATTACAATTATTTTCTCTTGCAGATGAAACAATCTCCAGACAGATGGGTGGCCCTTGAGCAAAGAATGTTAAAAAGAATTGAAGCATTCAATAAAGAAGATTAAGAAACAGAATGTGTCCAGTTGTTTGTTCATCAATAGAATAACTTGGATAATCATAGTGGTGCTTCCTCAAAATCTGCATGTGTTAAAATCAAGCAGTTTCAAATTAAGATTTAGATAAAGCTCATTAAGTCATTTGCTGGATCAGATTTTGAGATTGTACTTATTGCATTTTTTTGAATACAGTAACAGTGAAACGTTGATGATTAGTTGTACAAATTCATATACAGATCTAAGTATTAGAATTTCCTAATACTTTTCATCAAATGGATTAAAAGAATTGAAAGTCCAGTATACTAGGAAAAATATATAAATTACATCACATGGATTTGATATGAATATATCATGATATTTACATGAAATTCGCATGAAATTCATATGAAAATCTGTAAAGAAAGCAGCAACAATATTCATATGAATTTCGTGCGCATTTTTATTCGCATGATATTCGTGGGAATTTCATGTCAAAATCGCATGATATTTTCATGCGAATATAATGTGTGGTCCTTTTCGTCTCGTTTTCATGCGAAGAATTCGCACGATATTCATGCGAATTTCATATGAAGTTCATGCGAGCCACTTTTGCCTGTGTAAAGCAGAGAGCTACAGATCCAAGCGTTATAAAAACTTTCGATTTACATCGACGATTTTTCGTCGCTCACTATGGGTATTTTTTTGTGTATTTTATACTTTCCCAAGCTTTGGAAATAACTTTAAATGGTACTTAATAATTAATCATACATTCAACTTCTAATTCCTGATCATTTACTTACCTCTCGACGCCAACAAATGGCTGTTTGTGGTTACGGACGTCAAAATGGAACTCTTTTAAACCGACATTACAAAGCTATATACAGGACTGTTTCGGACCGTTAAAAGGTAAACAAAGTTCATATATAAGAGTTTAAATACATGAACTATTATAGGATACCATTCTAAAAGCATGAGAAAGATTAAACTACATTAAATAAATAGAAATAAATATCTAAAGTAGCGAAAAAAAATCGTCGGCGTAAATCGAAGGTTTTTACAACGCTTGGATCTGTAGCTCTCTCTTTTATCTATCCAATTTTTTTCAAGCAGAGAGCTACAGTTCTGCAGCTAGGATACAGATGATTCAGCTGGTCGTCAAGGGAGTGTCTCCCCATACCAAAACAGATTATACAGAATACATGTAGTTTGCATTCTTTTTTGGAAATCAACCAATGAGAGACTATAGAATACAAACAAAATCAACTTATATAATTATTGATTTTTTACGTGCAGTTGAAGAACCTATATCTTTCAACGGCATTAAAGATCATTTAGCAATAAGAGATCGTTTTGGTGACAACGTGTGATGTGACATGGGAACCCAGATTAGATTTTTCTGAAAGACCAGCAACTCTCATTCCAAAGGGTCAAGCACTGAACGAAGAAAAAGTTGCTATCTAACCTGTTATTAATCATGGAGCGAGTGTTCTTACGCCACAACTGTTTTTTCCCTATAAAAAGTGGATTTTAGACAATTAGAATAAGGGACAAGGTATGATAACGGCCGTCTCTGGTCCCTTATTTGATGTAAATATCAGAACACAGCTAAAATTGTGATAGTTTGTAGTTAAGAACTTAAAATGATACTTGTATTAAAAATAGCATTAATTGCATTCAAAGTATACATGGATGTCACAATGGATCCAGAAGTAGGACATTTTCTAGAATGTCCTCAATTCTTGTGAAATTTTAACATATCTGAGATGCACTTTCGTTAAAGCACAAAGCACATTTGATATTTCTATATAAAATATATAAATATGATAAATAGTCGAGCTTGTGCTCTATTTTTTCTGAAACAAAAAGTGCTGTAAAATCGATTGAACTTACACATCGAAATGCCAAATTTCGTTAATTGACATTTTCCAACTTGTCTGTGATTTCTGTGTTTTCCATAACCTTCAACAAATACTCAATTTGTGGCAGAGGGGACAGTATGTTTTATAGTATAAGACCTATGAAAGGACCTAACTGTCTAACCTTGATTCATTACGTCGCCGGTTCGACTTCCACTTTGGACGTGGAAACCGTCCTTCGGATGAGACCGTATAAATCGACGTCCCGTGCCACAGTTGGTGTAAGCACGAATTGTACCATAGTTAGGTGTGATTTCTATTGTTAAAAGTGTGGGTTTTCTGTACTCACACTTTTCTTTAACTCCGCCCATCGAGTTGGGACAAAAGAACTATTTATAAAACTATCATGCACGGTTTTTAAATGAAACAATCATACGGGATTGTTATACCAAATTCAGGAGAGTAAAAAGGAGTAAAAATTTTCAATTATTCAATTTTAAAAAGTTCTGTAAATGAAATATGTTTCAGTAGTTAATTTGAAATGAAGTATATAGACAGTTTTTGAGAGATATAAATTCAATTTTGTGGATAAGAATAATACAGTATGGTTTACTAGCTACTGTATTGTTTACGCTAGTAAACCATACTTGACTATAGTACCGTGACACTTTGATTTTCTTCAGAACTTTCATCGAAAATTTATTTCCTTTTTACAAGAACATTTCTAAACTACTGAAATTCCATTGAATGATGTTAATTTTGGAAGTCAAGTATTTAATTCAAAAAAATCAGCTCGGGTCCTGTCACAATAGCCTAGTGGTAGAGCGTTGGCCTCGTGGTTGGGAGGCGCGGGTTCGATTCTCTTTCGCGGCGCCTTGTCATACATTAGTAACATAATTAAACCAGCAGGCTAAAATAGATTTTTAAAATAGATAAAAAGTTATACTACCACAGATGGTTCTTAATTCTTGCAATGTTCATCTACTTTTTAATGGGGAGCATTCTGTTAAATAAATCAGTATTCATGTACTAAATTATCAATGCTTTTTTAAGTTCTTACCTTCTTTGGAATAGGAACCGGGATCTGCATTTAGGACAACCATCTTTCCGAATGTTCGTTCTAATAATGGTTTATGTTGATCTTCTGTGTCTTCCTCATTATCTGTGTGTGTGTGTGTATAAACAAATATTTTTTTTTTCGAATTTATGTCACATAGGTATACTAGTATGTAATTAAAGACAGAATGTCAAATTGAGAAACTCTTAAGAGGCCTCGTATACATGTATTACCTCAAATTAGCTCTTTTACAATAACTGCGGTACGACTGTTTTACAAGAAAAGTTGTTTTGTCTTCATGACAGACAATTGCCATTGATTGCATCAAATTTTATAAAAATATATTAACTTCCATGATATGACATATGATCTGTTCAGTGCATATATGTAAATATATGTTATGCAGGTGTTTACAGTAACCTTTTGTGGAATTCGTTTAATGAGGCCAACTGGGTTTTCTATTGCAAAATACTCCGCGAATCATAATAAATCAAAACCTGTTTACTGTTCTAAGCAGCGTTCTTCACCTGATTAAAATAGTTTAACAGAATTTAAAAAGTTGCGGGTTGAAATATTTAATTGCATTTTGATATAAATGATCTTTGAAAGTTTCCATCTGATAGGTACATCGAAGTCAAAGTGTGTCTTCTGACATTATGATAAAGAAAATAATAAAGATGGGTAATTCGATGTTAAACTTGGATTCCCTTATTATGGGCCATCCTACCCCTGCCCGGTCATGATGTTATTAATTAAGAATGTACTCTAACCAAGAATGCTTCCAAATAAGCTTTTCTGGCCCAATAGTTATTGAAAAGATTTTAAAAGATTTTTTCTTTATATTTCATTATGTTAAACTTGGATTCCTTATTGCCCCCCCCCCCCCCCCCAAGGGGTTCATGATTTGATCAATTTACAATATTCAGTATACCCAAGGATGCTTCCACGTAAATTCAGCAATTCATGTTTTAATAACCCCATGCTATTTACATCTTTTCTTGATTATATCCCCTTGAAAAGGGACTTGGTTCTTTATTTTTAGGATACAAACTTCCTATTGCCCAAAGATGCTTTGTACCATGTTTGGTTAAAATTATCTCAGAGGTTCGTGAAAATGTATAATTGGAAAAGTGGACGGACAGACGGACAATGGTCAAAGGATGGTCAGAATAGCTCTTCTGAGTTTCCAGCTCATATGATATAAAAGTATTGAATTAATGCTCTGAAAATCTAAAATATAGAAACGGACTCTGAAGTCATTGTTTTTATTTCTTATGTATAAATCCTTTGGATCTGTCATATTTTGTAGTTCTCCATTGATTGAGATTTTAATGACATTTTGAGATGCCCATGACAGAAACACGACCACAGTAAAATTTTGTATTAGTCATCATATATTATAATTTGAGCAAAATGTCTTTAGTAGTACACTGTATTTGTGTAATTTGCTTGAGTTTTTATACAATAAAACCCTAGTGGGCTCCATTAAATTGTGCGAAAATATAGAATTGATGTGAATAGAAATAAAACAAAATCATATTCTTTTGACATAAATTTTTCATATTAAAATATGAAAATAGACCCTTTTTGAAAACTTCACGAATTCATATGAACTCTCAATTGTTTTATACAGCATTACAACTCCTACCTCCAATTTCATGAAACATTCCTTTTTTCGCTTTTTTTCTCAACCTCCACAAGATGACTCGTACTATAATAGCAGTCAGGATGAGGAAACAAATAATTCCTATAGTGATGCCTGCTATAACCCCTTTGGATAATGTTCCATTATCCAAACTTCTATCTCTCTAAGAGCTAAAGAGCTCTCTAAAAACATTTAAGAAAATTCTTGTTTACAATTAAAATTCAATGATAACAAATGTTAAATGTAGTAGACAAATTTTAAGTTATATTTTTATTCATTCACCAGTTAAACCGAACATAAATTATTTATTTGAAATCTTATCTCAACACTCTAAAAAAAATCATAATTTTAAAGGATAAGTTCTCTCTCTCTCTCTCTCTCTCTCTCTCTCTCTCTCTCTTTTGTATATTACGTGGTGTTTGGACATGCAGGATCTGCATAAAAACATCTTTCATGGGAATTTATTTCTCCACAAGCAGGAACTGTGATAAAACAATGAATTATTGATAAACACATTCCTTTATTAGTGATTCTTCTCATATTTATTGTATCTTTTAAGTAAAGATATATTATATAAATATTGCATGTATTTTTGTGTAACATTGAAAATTTTCCATGGTTTTCTTGGGGTGAAAAATTTCAATGTTACACAAAAATACATGCAATATTTATTATATTATACTGAATGTTTTATGCAAATACATATTTCAGTGAATCGTGCGCGCATAAAATTCGGCACAGTCGCTATTTTTTGGAATACCATCCGTCGTCAAGCAATGTTGACTGTTGCTACGCAGGAGGGCGTGGCTTCATTATTCAGCGGGTAGTAGTGTTTTTTATCAAATGTTTCTCGACGAATAAAATTCAATTAATATACATGAAAGTATAATATTTAAAGATAATGACTGTATATTAAGTGATGGTGCCAATTTGATTTAAACTGAGATTTTTTGGAGCAAAGTCAGACCCAGTTCCTTATTTTTTTCCTTCAAGTTGATATTAAGAAAAAAATACTGTTGCCAATAATATGATTACCACAATATTTCAGCGTTAAATTATTCTCTTTTTGTGTAAAAATATTATTTTCAGTAAAGCACAAGGTATGGTATATATTCAAATTCTACATATTTTTTAAAAATATTATTACTTTTATAAATGCTAATTTTGACACCATAAGCCTGTGCATTTTCCCGTTTTTTTCTTACAAAGTAGCAGAACACACCAATTTTCAATGGAATTTTCTTTCAAATAATATTTTTCACAATCATCATTCATAAAAAAATTTAAGATATATAATTTTTTTATTGAAATGCACACAACATATCCATTAATAATTAAAGTGGGCGACAGTTGTGGACACTATTTTCTGAAGGAAAAAATACCCTTGAAATGGATCATTTTGAGGCTTTTCCTGTTTGAAATAGTGAAATTCATCAAATTAATGACGTCATATTTCCAGAATGGCACTCTTTTATGTCATATTTTTTCTGATCTATCACAGTCATGAACTCGACTATTATTTCAGCAAGTTTCAAAGCTATATGATAAACGTGATGACTTTAACTTTTCTATCGTCAACTTCCCTTACTTATGCAGCAATATACCTTCATCACCTGCATACGGAGTATTTATATCTCAGTTGATTCGATACGCAAGAGCATGCTCTACGTATGAACAATTTCTTAAACGAGGTAAATTATTGACAAGCAAGTTGATGAAACAAGAATATCAATAGTCTCGTTTAAAGTCATCATTTCGTAAATTCTATGGTCGATACAATGACCTTGTCAGCAAATACAATTTATCATTGAATAAAATGCTGACTGACGTTTTTCATACCAATTGTTAGTCCATTATTTATACACTGAATTGACCACGGATTTTTTTCCGTTATTTCCTGATTATGACAACGAGCACACGGCGGGTGTGACTGGTCGGCAGGGGATGCTCACTCCTCCATGGCACCTGATCCCACCTCTGATGTTTCGGAGGTCCGTGTTTGCTCTGCTCTTATTTTGTATATTTGTTTAATGGACGTTGAGATTGAATACTGTTCGTTATTTCCATATCCTTCTTTGAAAACATTCAATTTTTAGCATTGATTAAGCTAAAACCATTTCTTCTTCTTATGCATTTTTACAAACTGAGAAAAAATCCCGGAACTATTAATTGTAACCGATTTTTGGGTCATGAATTTCACAAGTTTGATAGAAAGGTCAATGCCTAAGGCCAAAATGAGGACAGCGACCACAAACTTCTCAATTTCGATTCCTTATTAAACGCCTTATGTCGATATACAATCTTCGTTATTGCAATGAAAGGGGCAGCCAAAAAAAACTTTTGTACGCAGCACAGTTAAGGTTTTATATGGAAATATCAGCGATATTTTAAGATAAAAAATACATACTTTATTAGGATGTGCGATTCTTTTAGGGACTTCACTGATATAAAAAAAATATAATGTGGTTTAAATCTACATGTTGGGGACATGTATATTTATTTTTTTCAGACTTGTCACGTGATGTCGACGTCACATGATTTTATTATATACTTGCAGTTTAGAGGTCATCTATAAATTCCAATATTGCAAGGGCATAACCAAGATAAAAAATCTTAGTTTAATTCATAATCCTTTTCAACAGTATATGTAGTTTGTGAAAAGTGCTGCGATCCTATATAAATTCCTTTTTTAATTGTTTATTTTCATTTATTGGAGGCAGGTTAAATATTTTGCTTGTCAACTACAATAAATTTAGCTAAAATAAATTTATTTTCAAAATTTCATGAGGTTCGCAGCACTTTTCAAATAGCTTAATGCCTCTAGAGTTTATGTGTAAAACTTGTCAAGATACATTGAGGGTTCTCTTGCAATAAATCGATTTATTAGGGCCCTTCCATTTCTTTTTCAAAGAAACTGCGTACAAACACACGACAGTATCACTTATTATTACGACATTATTACACATTTATATCCACCAGACAAATGAAAAATTTAAGTTTACTTTCGGTGAATGTAAGGTCTTAATTCGCCGGAAAAAAGAGCAAAAATTTTTACATGGTTAGAAGAGTGTAAAATAGATATAATACTTTATCAAGAAACTTTTGTTGAAAAACATGTAGAAAACTTTAATAGAAAATGGAATGGGAAAATACTTCATGCTTTTTCAGACTCTCCCTATAGTAGAGGTGTTTCTATTCTTTTTAGACGAGAATGTAATGTAGATATTTTAAATGTTCATAAGTCTAAAGATGGCAGGAAAATACTTGTTAAAGCTGACATGAACTCTTAAAAAGCCATCATTTTTCATCTGTGTACGACTTACTACATTCCTGTACCCCTTTGTCCGCTATATTTCTTCGATTCCGCCATATATTTAATCGAAGATTTTGGCCACCTGTACCTGCTATATACATGTATAGCCTTGTAGAATTGTTTTACTTGAGTGATTTTCTATCCTGGCTGTCGACATGTGCACACCTCCGATAGCATAGTTTTTTAGAAGTCCATAAACTGACCAATACATGTTTGAAAAGTAAAAGTTCAACAAAAACTAGAACTATACCGAGAATAAATTATTTTTGAATGCATTTGTCGCAATAAAGAAAATACACTTACACGGAATACATTCAAGTACATCAAAAATTCCATGCAGGTCAGTCGAGAAAACGCGTCAAACGCAGTGATAAAAATATTTACCTGAATACTGCTATCGTTACAGGGATGTGCACATGTCGAAAGAATTATCCTATTTTACTTTTATTGAAAAATGCATCTCAGAAATCATGTAATCCATTGCTAACTCTACAGTAAAAACTGCTTGGACACACGTGGCCCATGCCGATCATTTTATTTGGTCAGGGAAAATATCAAAGGTTGAAAGTGCCGTGGGGTTGACTGAAGAAAATGCAAATAATTTTTTTGACAAGAATAAACATTACTCTTGTCTGTAAATGGTGTAAATAAAATTTTTGAAAACATGGTTTAACTTCATCATATTTATAATAAAGCATGCATTACTACGAATCATTCACCTTTTGAAGATATGAAGATATTTTCCTGTGAAAGGGGGGGGGGGGTGTAATAAAACATGCATAACACTCATAAAAATAATTCAAGAAAAACGTCTGAATCAGATCGGATTTCTTTATGATCAAATATTATCAAATAAATACTGTGTATTGGCTTTATTAGACCTAATATAATTTGATTTAAAGTTATTTTAATATGATTTAAAGTTATTTATAATTTTATACACAAAGAAAGAAAAAGTGAGCAAATTCACATACCCCACGCTCCCGCAAAATTCGAAGTGCTGAAATTCCCAGAAAAAATAAAGGAATCGTAATTTCCTTGTAATATGCACATCTATACACATTGTGTTCTAAATATCTGCAAAGTTTTTACGAAATTGTTTGCAGCGGTTTATGAGGAGTTGCGCTGACAAAATGCTCATCTCTATATTCAAGATATCGACAAAATCTAAATGCAAAAGTGCGGAAATTCCCGAAAAAATAAAGGATTCGGAATTTCCTGGTGATGTGCAAATCTAGACACACATTGACTCTTATAAATATCTCGAAAGTTCGACAAAACTCTGTTCAGTGGTTTATAAGAAGTTGCGCTAACCAAAAAAAAAGGACTGCCTGAGTGGTCCAAAACATTATACCTCACGCAAATATATACTTGGAATAGACATTGAACATTGCTGCGTAGGTTTAGCCTCCCCCCCCACCCCCCACCCCCACTTTTCACAGACAAGTCGCAGTATAGGTTAAAAAAGATGAAAGTGTTGATGTTTGGAGAAAAATTTTGTTACTGAAGTTCGAACCTACCTTCCCCTCCCCCTTTCTCCCACACTAAATATGATATTCCTGTTTTAAAAAAGGACATTTTCACTTTTTTTTTAAGCTGGTCAGATTTTTTGAATGTATAAAAAAATTCTTTGCACTTAGCCTCCCCCCTACTTTCAATTTGCTTCCGACACCAATGCGTTTGAGAAGGTATTTGAGAAAGTTCCCAATGTACCTATTCCTGTGATGTATATTTCACGTTTATTATATCCCCCGCTTGAAAAGTGGGAGGGTATATAGTAATAGTTATGTCCGTCCGTCGGTCTGTTACGCTTTGGGGTACCCATCTCTTATCCGCAAATCCTCTTATACCACTTCGTGAAATTTACTAAAACTTTCACAGAATGTTAGGTTTATTACATATTACCATTGTGCACCTCCTATTTTACTTTTTGATCCGACACGTATTTTGGGTTTAGCGACAACAGCAAAATATGGACTTTGCCATTATAACCATATGGGAGACGGGGTATCATTTAGTGAGCTCATTGCTCACAATACATCTAGTTTCTCTTTCAATTTGGCCGTTTGGGTTAACTTCTTGTCCATATTAAAATTATTATTCAATTTATGAAGTTTCCACATCCCGCCTGAAAAAAATTCTTGATCTGTCCTAAGGCTTAATAAATGGTACAGCACACAAAGTGCGTAGGACCTTATACCTATTATTGCCCTGATGGTTACAGAGTGAGAGAGAGAGGAGAGAGAGAAAGAGGGGGGGTAGTTCAATATACAAAAGAGTAAATAAAAATTTTCCGTTTTCAAACAGTGTCAAGAATCCCGACCCTAGCTTTTAAAATTATCTCCCAAATACTCCTACAGAAATTGTTATATTTTTTATATTTAAAAAAAAAAAAAATTTAAAAACAGCTAGACTATCAGGCAGGGATACTGAAATCTTACGGAAGCCCGTTGGTGCCACGTACAAAAATATTTTGTCTGGCGGCTGCCACTTATTATTTGGCGGCCGCCACTTATATATCTGGCGGCCGCCAAATAATTATGTGGCGGCCGCCACTTGCTTTATTTTGGCGGCCGCCAATTATATATCTGGCGGCCGCCACTTAATATATGGCGGCCGCCACAAAATTTATATGGCGGCCGCCATTTCTTCTGGCGGCCGCTACATAATATCTGGCGGCCGCCATAAATTTATCTGGCGGCTGGTTCGCTACATAATAACTGGCGGCCGCCAAAATTTATCTGGCGGCCGCTATATAACTTCTGGCGGCCGCCACATATTTATCTGGCGGTCGCTATAATATCTGGGCGGCCGCCAGATAACACCTGACTTCCTGTTGCGAATGTATGTTTCTACATGTAGATTTCACAAGTGGTTCACAAGCACGCTTGGAGAACATAGTTACAAAACCAACCAAATACAAAAAGTAAAGAATTTCATTGTAGTGTGATATTTTCTCCTTTATTAGTTATATAATAATTTTTGCTTGTATGATACCAAATATCAATAACGGAGCTAAAGTTTTGAAATTCTATTTCTTGGAATGTAGATTAGACTTTTTCAGAAAAAATTTGGCTATATCAATAAGATGCGCACATCGAAACCGGTGCAGTAACATTTTTAAGGTATTGTAAAACATTGTACTTCAGAGTTGTTTCTAAAGTTCTGCCGCAAAATCAAATAATCACGCGTTCAGGATATCTTAACAATATAAAACATTTCAAAATGTGAGGACATGTTATGTAAACATATCGGTAAATACGTACTGTATACGCATATGTACTTTGATATGTTTTAGTTTTGGTCACATATTACAGTCAAACCTGCTATTACTTTTGATTACAAAACAATAATTATTCATGACCTATGTAGATTTGTAAAGTGTGGTAATGTACATTTTCGACCAATGCAACGTTTAGATTATGCTTTACCATCGAGTTGAAAGATCTACAACGTCAAAGAATCGTTCAAATTGACGAGCGCATTAGAACGTCAGCTCTGCTATTGCAAGCAATAGCTTATGTCGCCCCGATGTGGACAAGGCTTTCTTTTTTTCATCACTAAAACAATAACCATTAGCTAAGTTTGGACAACCATCAATTCGTATTAGTCCTTTCAGTACTTTGATTAAAAAATCAAAGTTAAAGAACTTTCACTTTTCCCCTGTTTCCATGGCAAGTAGTTTTCAATTTGCAATATTTAAGCACAATTATGTGATACTTATCATTAACATCAATAAAATTCCATGACGAATGTCCAAGGGACCAGAGCAAATTGGGCAAAATTCGTCGCTTATTTTCAGGTTTCCATAAAATGCTTATTTCATTTTGAAGCTGATTGACCACACAACACAACTACAACCAGTGATCGCTTTCTTTTGAAGAAGTTTCAACATAGATATCGTCCCAGCCATTTCTCCAAAAAAAACCTGGAAAATAATTTAATCGCAATATGTCGCAAAACTGTTCACAACATATTGCTTGAAGTTGGTAGACTTTGGACTTCTTTTTGTCCCCCGCTTGAAAAGTGGGGGATATAAATTTGGGTCACGTCCGTAACGTCCTTCTGTAAAACTGTCAATAAATATTGATGTCTGTAACGCTTTCGTTTCCTACACGAAATTTCGAGAACCCTTTGAGCTTTCGTAATGAAATTAAGCTTAGCAATCCCCTGTATGGACTAAAGAAAATTCATGATTTTTGAGTCAAAGGAGTCAAAAGGTTAAGGTCAATGTCGTAAATTCGATCTGTTATGACACTTTCGTTTTCAAGAAACCTTTGAGCTTTTGCAATGAAATTTAGCTTAGCATTTCTCCGTGGCCTGGAAGACCCTTATTTATTTTGAGGTTAAAATTTTAAATTTCAAGGTCGTAAATTTATACATTCTGTCTGTGTATAACACTTACCTTTCCAGACGTTATTTCAAGAGGATTTTGAGCTTTTGCAATGTAATTTTATACCAAAACTACCTAGGACCTCTCTCATCCCTCTCAAAGTGTCCTACCCCGTTTGTTTCACTAGTATTTATTGTATTAATTATATGTCGCTATTTTTAGCACAGGGGTATGAGGAGAGTTATTACGTATAAAACAGGTTCTCAGCGGACTTTATATTCTTATTATTTATTAGAACTGTTTAATAAAGGTTAACACGTTTCACACGTGAGAGATGCCGAGTTCGCATCCCAAACGATCCGATTCCTTTTTTTTTAAAAATACATTTTTTTTTTTTATGAAATCCATTAGAACCCAGCATGTGAAATGAAAACACAAAACCTTGTCACCGCTAATTGTAACGGGGACCTATATTCAGATGTTTCAATATGCTAGAAACACCAACAATGTACACTGTTGTGACACCTGTTAAATTCATTAAAAATACAAAAAGGTGCGTTTAAGGGCAGATGATATAAACAAAATTGGATGTCTGGATTGATATACATGTTATTCAAATTTTAGAATTCCATTGCAAATGATGAAAGCATGTGCGTAATGACCATATCAAATTGTTAACCTTCTAATAGTATGTTCAAAATTCTAAATATTAAAGTAAACCATCCTTATTAATCTAAAAAAATATTTCTCATTCAAATCACTATTTTGTGAAACTTTGAATATAAAAATGTAAGCACATGCATAATCCTTATTTCTTATACTCATTTAAACACGGTCCAAATTGTTATTTTCAAAATTTTTAAAAAGTTCGTATCATCGTGTCATTGAAAATTAATTTATAGCTTTTTCCCCTTGCAATGTTCGATCATACCATCTTGTAGGAGTCCTTTATGTCTATCTATGTTTTAAACCCCATGCTGTTTGGTTGAAAACCAAGGGAGTTATAGTCATTTAAAGTTTCAACCAATCAGATTGCAGCGCACGTGCATGCGCGTGATTTCATGAAAAATTTTATATATCATATTGTAGTACATCCTAATACATGTCTATGATATAAGTTTCAAAGCATTTCATCATAAAACAAAAAAGATATTAAGATTTCTGTTTCAGCCAATCAGAGCAAAGCGCACGTGCATGCGCGTGAGTTCATGCAAATTTGACCATGTCATCTTATGTACACAACTTATATATCTTTATATAATGAGTTTCAAAACATTTTATCAAAAAATATAAAAGTTTCAACCATATTAAATATATCAGTCAGTTTACTCATTGCACGCGCCCGCACGTGCATGCGAATGCGCGCAAAATGACCTTCGTTCGGCACATCTACACAACATGCCTACTAACCCTAAAAAGGTTTTAACTTAGTTTGGTGAACAGTTTCTGAGAACACTTCCGGACAAAAAAGTACCGGAGAAGAAATAAGAAGAAAAAAGAATAATAATAATAATAATAAGAAACAGAGTAAAAACAATATGTTCCCCAACTTCGTTTGGGGAACATAACTAGTGCTAATTGTAACGGGGACCGTTACAGATGTTCCCCAAACGCTCCCCAACTCCCTTTTGCCTGTAATATACTATATATGAAAGCATTCAGTCCAAAAGTTTTAAAAATCACTCATTCAAATGTATTTCTAATTTCATTCGTTGCAAATGCACGCACATGCGTGCACGTGCATGATGACCATACTTTCTTGTAGGAGTCCCTTATATTTATCTATGTTCTGAATCCCATCGTGTTTTGTTGAAAAAAAGGGGAATTATAGCCATTTCAAGTTTCAGCCAATCAGATTGCAGCACACGTGCATGCGCGTGATTTCATGATTTTTTTCTATATCGCATTGTAGGATATCATAATGAATGATTATATTTTAAATTTCAAAGCATTTCGTCAAAAAACAAAGGAGATATAGTCATTTTAAGTTTCAGCCAATCAGATTGCAGCACACGTGCATGCGCGTAATTTCTTGAAATTTTTTGTATGTCATATTGCAGGACATCCAAATGTATGATTATGTTTTAATTTTCAAAGCATTTCGTCAAAAAACAAAGGCGATATAGTTATTTAAAGTGTCAGCCAATCAGATTGCAGCAAACGTGCATGCGCGTGATTTCATAATCTTTTTTCTATATCATATTGTAGGATATCCTAATTCATGACTATGTTTTAAATTTCAAAGCATTTCTTTAAAAAACAGAGAAGATACTGAGATTCTTGTTTTAGCCAATCAGAGCGCAGCGCACGTGCATGCGCGTGAGTTTGTGCTAATTTAACAGTGTCATATTATCTACATAATTAATATATCTTTATATAATGAGTTTCAAATCATTTCATTAAAAAATGTAAAAGTTATAGCTATATTAAGTATATAAGTCATTTCACGTGTTGCACGCGCATGCACGTGCAGGCGTATGCGCGCAAAATGACCTTCGTTCCGCACATCTACACTACACACCCATTAACCCTAAAAAGGTTTTAGGTCAGTTGGGTGAACAGTTTCTGAGAACACTTCCGGACAAAAATGTACCGGAGAACAAATAAGAAAAAAAAGAATAATAATAATAACTAGAGCCGAGCTCGTTGCAAAGCAACGAGTAGGTCTTCCGTCCAGTTTTGACCGGAAGTGACGGAAAAAAGAAAGCAATGAGATAAGTAGTCTCGAGTGACTTTATAATTTCAATTTTGCATCAAAACCTTAAAAATAAGCCATTTTTGCTACTTCCGGTTTGACTGGAAGTGACGACAAGGGACGGAAAAAATTCTTTTTATGCTCCCAGAGACACATGTGACCCAAAAACCTTTCGAGAACGGCAAAAAACGTGTTTTGTGACTACTTCCGGTTTGGCCGGAAGTGACGACGCCGGACGTATTTTGACTTTCTCAGTACATTGAGCTTGACATTATGAACAACTTTGCTTCTTTGATGTATTACAAATTCTCAATGCTTTTTGATATATTAAGGAAAAACTTTCGACCCCTCTAGGCCCTTAATTTAAGGGGCCAGCCCTTTTTTCGAGATAGCATTTGAAAGATCTTGGGATTCTACACTTCTTTTGTTTTATATGTTTAAACAAAATATTTCCAGGTAAAAAGATATTGTAGAAAAGGTGTTGAAAATTTTGAAATTTGAGATAGGACTATTTTCGGGCCATACCGAGCGCCGACGTGCGGCACTTCTGATAAAAATGAAATACATTCCGCAAATCTACAAACATAGATCTACCATACCTGAAAGTATCATGTGTCTACCTAAAGCCGTTTAGGAGAAATCGTGCGGACAAACTGACCCTTAAAAAACCATTAAAGTGCCGATAACTCCGGACCGGAAGTGACGTCATCAAAACGAAAAAAAACGCATAAGGTTCAAGTGATGTAACATAAGTCCTGAAAGTTTCACGGAAATTCATTGAGCCGTTTTCGAGAAATCGCGTGCACAAAATCGGTAAGAAAAAAAAACAATAATAATAATAAAAGTGAAAAAGAAACCTAAGAATAACAAGAAGGTCTTCCGCTGAAGACGGAAGACCTTAACTAGTGCTAATTGTAACGGGAACCGTTACAGATGTTCCCCAAACGCTCCCCAACTCCCTTTTAGTGCCATATTCCCTGTAATATACTATATAGGAAAGCATTCAGTCCAAAAGTATTAAAAATCACTCATTCAAGTGTATTTCTTATTTCATTCGTTCCAAATGCATGCGCGTGCGTACACGTGCATGATGACCATACCTTCTTGTAGGAGTCCCTTATATTTATCTATATTCTAAATTCCATCCTGTTTGGTTGAAAAACAAGGGAGTTAAAGCATTTCATTTCAAGTTTCAGCCAATCAGATTGCAGCACACGTGCATGCGCGTGATTTCATGATTTTTTTCTATATCGCATTGTAGAATATCCTAATGAATGACTATGTTTTAAATTTCAAAGCATTTCGTCAAAAAACAAAGGAGATATAGTCACTTAAAGTTTCAGCCAATCAGATAGCAGCACACGTGCATGCACGTGATTTCATAAAATTCTTTCTATATTATATTGTAGGATATCCTAATTCATGACTATGTTTTAAATTTCAAAGCATTTCGTCAAAAAACAGAGAAGATACTGAGATTTTTGTTTCAGCCAATCAGAGCGAAGCGCACGTGCATGCGCGTGAGTTCGTGCTAATTTGACAGTGTCACATTATCTATACTTTTAATATATCTTTATATAATGAGTTTCAAATCATTTCATTAAAAAATTTAAAAGTTATAGCTGTATTAAGTATATCAGTCATTTCACGTGTTGCACGCGCACGCACGTGCAGGCGTATGCACGCAAAATGACCTTCGTTCCGCACACCTACACTACACACCCATTAACCCTAAAAAGGTTTTAGGTCAGTTGGGTGAACAGTTTCTGAGAACACTTCCGGACAAAAAAGTACCGGAGAACAAATAAGAAAAAAAAGAATAATAACTAGAAAGTCTGCTATTGCAAGCAATAGCATATGTCGCCCCATACTGGACAAGACTTTCATTTTTATTATCACTAAAACAATGGCCTAATAGCTAAGCTTGGACAACCATCGAGTCGTATCAGTCCTTTCCGTTGGAAACGGAAGACCTTAATTGGGTCTATCCCAATTTAATTTTAGAATTGGTAGGAGAAGAAAGTAGTGCAGGAAAAAATTACAAGTTCTTAAATTTGCAGACTTGCATAAAAGAAATTGGGCAGATGTGCTGAACTGAGCCTCATACTTGTTAATTGGCGGTATCTTTCCTATCAATAAAGCTTGGCAAATGTAATTTTTAAAGAAGATCAGCTGAATTATTTTGTGTATAATTACGCCAGTGGGAACTCTGAAATTTCTCTTTCATTTTAAGAGGTTCTGCCGGAAAACAAATCTGACATGCCACCTTCAATTCGAGCATTTCTTCATTGTACAGGGCTGATGTTTCTTATGAGATTATAAATCATGTGTAAACTTTCTCAGTTTAGCGGAATCGTGAACATTTTCGGCGAGATGAATGTTTTGTTTACAGTAGTGATCAAGGCGTAGCGCACTTATAGGAGCGGATCCTAGGATTTAGGAATGAATAAAAACTATGGAAATAACGTACAAATTTTCTAATTTATACTTGCACTATCTAATGAAATTAATAATATACAAGTAATAGATATACAAAAAAAAGCGAAATGCTAAAAATTGCAGTTGACAATTTATTTTTTATATAGATAAAATAAAATAATTATAACTTCTAGAGACAAGACAGAAGAAGAATGAAAGTTGGCAAACTATGAAATCACATCAGGAGAACTGAATTTTATGAATGAAACTTTTAAAACGTCACTTGTAAGTTGTATATGTTAGATATGTGTATTCTAACTGGCAGTGCGCTTCAAGGGGGGGGGGGGGGGTCGTCTTGAACATAGTACCTTACGTTTGAACAGTAAGGGCTAGGGCTTTCGTATTTCAAATATTTAATCCTTGTGAAAAGAACTTTTATTGGACACGAAGAACTTTGACCCTTTGACCTAGACCTTGGAGAACACACGTGTACATCTTAACCTATTTTTCTGTTTCGTTACTATGACAACTGTGAGCGACTCATTACAATTATTTTAAAAGTAAATATCACTTTGCCACATTGCAAGGAATTAACATTGAAAGTTTCAAAACGATTGCTTGAGTAGTTATGGAGAAAATCGAAATTAAAGAATTTTAACATTCGCCTGGTTTCCATGGCAATAATCGATAATTTGAAAATTTTAAATGCAGGGCGCACAACTACAGATACTAATCATTAAAATAAAAAGAGTTTCATGACGAACGTTTAAGGGACCAGAGGGAACACTCTCGGACAAAATTCGTCGCTTTTTACAGGTTTCCATGGCAACGGTAGACATATTGGAACTGAACGACCTCACTGCACAACTACAACCAGTGATCGTCCTTTGAGGAAAGTTTCAGGAAGATTGCCCCAGCCATCTCCGAGAAACAGCCTGGATAAAAAAAACATGCGTACAATATCAATATGTCGTCACCGACTTCGTTCGGGGCGACATAATAATAATAACTAGAGCAAAGCTCGTTGCAAAGCAACGAGTGGGTCTTCCTTCTTAGCAATAAGCAGAAAGTGAAATGTTTCAATTGTCAACTTTGCTACCATTCTTTATATCTTTGACTCAAATAGCAAAAACCTTTCCGGGTTAGAATTGGTTCTTAGTACCCTCTTGCTTGTTGTAAAAGGCAACTAAAAGGGTCAGTTCTTTGGATGAGACCGTATAAACCGAGGCCCTGTGTCACAGCGGTGTTGCACAATAATGATCCCTCCCTGTTCAAAGGCCATAAGTGCCAAGCATAGGCCTAAATTTGCAGCCCTTTACCGCAATGGTGACATCTCCATATAAGTGAAATATTCTGGAGAGGGACGTTTAACAGTAAACAATCAATCAATCAATATACTGTAAAAATACAGATATTTACACACATTTATAATCTTAACTATAAGAACTGGTATGTCTTCTCTTGGAAACAGAAGACCTCAATACAGATGTTTACATGCAAGATCTGACACATACTTAAAAAGAATATTTATTCCAAACTAAAGATAGACTCTGTAATAAAATCTTTTTCTCTTGAAAAACTGAAAGCAATTGATTTGTTCATATTTGTGGATTTATGTCTGTTTCTCAAATCAAAATTTAAATATGAATATTTAAAGTCAATATCATAAACTATGACTGTTTCACATGAATGTTTCAATTTCATTAAATGCTGTTTATTCCTTGTCATCCCCCAACAGATGCTCTTCTGGCAAATCATGATTGTGCTTGGAATCAACTTTCAGTACTCTGATGACAGTCACACCTATCAAAAAGAAATTGAAATTTTTTATTGAATTTTTTTTAAAATGTGCAACTTATACACTGTTATAAGATAAGATAAACCATCAAACTGAGTTCAAAGATACTGTCACATTTTCCGGTAGTCTATAATTATTTAAAAATATAGATTTACAGGCAGTCATTTGAGGATGTTGTAAAATAACATATTAGCTTTTCATGATTTCAAATAAAGAAAATGTACTTTACTTGTTCATATCAAAATTTATTAGGAATGGTAATGGTTAACAGTTGTTAACCGACTACTTAGCCAAAAAGATGGTATCCAATTATGATTTTTTTATGTGTCAGGATAAGACCATTCGTAAAGGTGTTACAGCAATAAAGAACAATGCGCTAATGAGGTGACAAAACGCTATCGCATAAGAAACAAAGAGCTAACGCAAAGTAACAATGTGGCTCTGGCTCATTTATAACACATGCTAGTAAGTTTATGACAACATTCTGGCCAGTTTAAGACAAAGTATTAGGTAGCATGAAGTAAAAATGTGCTACAACACTTATGACGATGGTCTAGTGTGTTTATAACAACACAATGACAATGTACTTGTGCATTGTAACAATGTTGCAGCAGGCTTTTACACCACACAGTCAAGATTACATGTAATAGATTGTGTAAAGCTGTGTTGGCATGGCAGCATATTTTGTGTCAGCACAACTGCATGTTATTTTAAGTTGCCTTAGCCTGACAGTGTTGTGAATACTGTGTTAGCACATTTTTCCAAAACATGCTGAAGCACTTTTACAATTAGCCTTATCTGGACACCATAATTTTCAAAACCAGCTAGCAAGTTTTTTTGTAAAAGTACATGTACCAGGGTACATGTAAATCATTTTTTTCATTTCGATTTCATTATGTTTTAAAAAGACAAGGAATAAAATTCAATTTTCTATAAGCTTCTATTCATTATAAGTGTTTGCCAAAGCATTTTTTCCTATATAACCAAAATACATCTTTGTATTTATTGTAGCCTAGTGGTAGGGCATTCCCTTTATAAAATCCTGAAATTTAGCTTGATTTCTAGCCGGGCTCATTGCTACGAAGTTCAACAGGAAATGCTGCTTCATCACTGATGCTTATCACATTTACACGCTAAAATATAGTACATTTGCGCAATCAAATTTGAGGCAATACAAACACTGATTACATAATTAAATTTTCAAAGTTATCTGAAATAGTCAAAAAATTATTATAATAATGTACTTTCTACAGTCTTCTTCGATTAATTATTTGTTTAAAATATGCAAAAGGTTTTCATCAGGTATCGATGTGTGCGCCATATTCTATATATAAAAGTTGTATTGTCAGTGTAACACAAATGCGGTAAACATCATTAATTACTTGATGTACACTTTGATGCAAATTCTCAGCTGAGGACACATCAGTGCATAATCGTTTGACCTTAATTAATCTTGCTGCATTAGTGTTCATTTACTTCTGTTGGTATATAAATCCCCGAAACTGCCTCAAACGATACATGTGATGAATATTTTATGCTGTTAAATTCTATAATAATTTTATTTAATTTTAAAACTTTTTAATACTATATATATGCCATAGAGATATTTTTGTGGATAACATATCCTCTCAATGTCTGAATTTTTTTTTTTAAACTCTCATCACGGTTTTTGTTCATTACCCAGTAAATGATCCCAGCTTTCAGTACTTCTGAGTACTTTGATTATTCACTGCATCAAACCTAAGACATAAACATGATGCAGTAATGTTACTTAACCATGCACCCAGCAATTGAAGTGAATGTGACCTTAAAAACCTCATAGTTTATGTTAGGACAATGTCACTGAGTTCCAAATAAAGGTCTAAATAACAAGAGGCCCATGGGCCACATTGCTCACCTGAGAAGCTTTAGCCAATCTGTTCTTTACCAGATTTGCCTCTTGTAATACATATTGTGACCCCACCCTACCCCACTGATCATAATTTACACAATTTGAGATCTATGCTTCCATATAAGTTTCAGCTTTGATTTTCAAATTTTTTTTCTACATATTTCTATGTTATGTAAAACATTGAACCCACATTGTGGCCTGGCCCAACCCCCAGGGGTCATGATTTGAACAATTTTGAATCTAAACTACCCCAGAATGCTTCCAAATAATTTTCAGCTTCTCTGGCTCAGTGGTTCTTGAGAAGAAGATTTTAAAAGATTTTACCTTTATATTTCTATGTAAAACTTTGATTCCCCATTGTGGCCCCACCCTACCCCTGGGGTCATGATTTGAACAATTTAGAATCAACACTACTCAAGGATGCTTCCACATAAGTTTCAGGTTTTCTTTCCCAGTGGTTCTTGAGAAGAAGATTTTCAAAGATTTTTCCTATATATTTCTATGTAAAACTTTGATTCCCCATTGTGCTCCCACCCTACCCCCTGGGGTCATGATTTGAACAATTAAGAATCTACACTACCCTAGAATGCTTCCACATAAGTTTCAGCTTTTTTGACCTGGTGGTTCTTGGGAAGAAGATTTTTTAATGATCCAACCCTATTTTTGTCTTTTCTTGATTATCTCCCCTTGCAAGGGGATATGTCCCATCAATTTAACAATTTAAATTCCCCTTCACCCAAGGATGCTTTGTACCAAGTTTGGTCAAAATTGGCCAAGTGGTTCTTGAGAAGAATTCGAAGAATGTGAAAAGTTTCAGACAGACGGACAACGGACAAAATGTGATCAGAGAAACTCACTTGAGCCTTCGGCTCAGGTGAGCTAAAAACTATTCAATGGTATTTATTAACACCTCTAAATGAGTGAAGGAGTGAAAATTCTCAAATAACATTACCAATCAAAGTACCAATAAGAAGCTGATTCTTACATCACAGGTTCCAATCCCATTGCTAAATGCTTCAGACAGGTTACTCCAATCAGACCGCAATCACCGCATACACCGAGATTCAATGTCAAAAGGATCCCTTACTTCTCAAAGGCAATTAGTGCTGAGTACAAGTCCATATTTGCAGCTTACTTTCCCAAGTGGTGGCATCATCAAATGACTGGAAAATGTTTGATAGGCCAATAATCAAACACACCATTCCTGCAGTCATCTAAAAATAAGCAAACTTTCTATTATTACAATTGTTTTTGAAAATTTCTTTTGAGATTTAACTGAGCAACAATTGTGCATTTTTTTGTCAATAAATTTTGATACTAAAGACTTTGTTTGAACAGCTATTTATAGCAATTACAGACAACAGCATGTAGCGCTGCTCATAGTGCAAGCTCTCATGACAACGCCTTGGCGAAGAGAAAATTATCACTTGCTTATTGATCCACACAATTTCTTTTCCGCAGTAACTTTGGATCCACAGTGCTTTGATTCTTTAAGATACATTCTTGCAAGAATTGATCAAAAGTTTCCAAAAAATAAATTCACCTTGATTTAATGGATAAATTGCAGATAAATAGTGGGGGAAAAAAATCTTCATTAAAGTCAGCACTATTCAAGATTTAGACTGGTAATGTAGGCCTAACTTACATTACGACATCGTGTGACTTCAAAGTCTAGTGCCCTGTTCAAATGGAGAGTTTAATTCACAGTAAATGATTGCAAAGTAAACTAATGCGAATCAAACTGTGTTAACATGGCAGCTAATGCGAATTAAACAAATGCGAATAAAAATTTTACTTCTACAGTCAAGTGTCAGTAAGGCTATCCACTCAAAAATAGCACAATTAAGTATACTTAAAGCTAACCACCAACATGTAGCCTTTGAATTAATTTTGCCATTACACATGCCTCAAAATTTGATTTGAATAAGCTTCCCTTTGTGTTCACATGGAGCTAAATTCAGCTAATGCAAAGTAATTTAATTCATAGTAAATTAATTCGAATAAATAAAACTAATTTGAATTAAACTCCCCATGTGAACAGAGCATTGATGCACCAAATATCAAGTGCGGTTTGACAAGCCCGATCTAAATTAAAACTGAATAAGTATCTACCCACACCCTAACAGTCACACCGTCAACATATTGTTACGGTGTATATTCAACAATTAATAAGTGTAGTGAGATTTACCCCTCCATGGTTACTGCAGTATTGATCTTTTGCAGGGCAAAATAATAACGTTTGGCAAACTTTTTGTTGAGAGATAATTGAATGACGTATATTTAACAATTACTCATATGTCATATTTCACCAAACTATATCATTTTGCCCTGCAAAAGAGCAGTACCGCAGTTACCGTGAAACGGTCTATAAGAGTATCACTAATGCCCAGGTCACATTTCCCTGCCGGTAGCCGTAGACCGGTGGTAATCGGTGGTAATCCGTGGTGTTAACGATGCCTCAACATTGGTCAACATCGGCCAAGTAGTCCTTAAAGTATCAGTCACATTATCCAGCGAGGGGTATACGATGGACAACCAATGTGTTTTATTGAAAAAATGGCGTGGTTGCTTGCCGGGCTTACAAAGGCCCAACGATGCATTGCTAATCATAAAATGATGTTCACGGATAATCGGCCAATGTATATAACATCGCTCATACATTGGTGAACATTGTGCGTACATCGGTCGACTACAGGCCAATGTTTGGTCGAAGATCGAACAATGATTGGTCGTTATCTGTTAAAACCACTAAACTCCCCGATGACATCAGATTCAACAGATATTGCACGATGCTCAGCCATACATCGGTCGATCATTGAAAGATGTGTTAATGATGGCTTGCCGATGAGGAGCAATGTAAGGCATTGTTGGAGACATCGCTGAATTTTAACTTAAAATTATTTCCTAACGACGACCCCACCGATTCGCAAAAAAAGACTCAGTGCCCGGCCGGCAACCACACCATTTTCATCAAAAAACGCACTGGTTTCTCATCATATACCCCATTATTGGATAATGTGACTTATACTTATGATGGATAGTGGAGTGTTGAATTTTTTGTTTTGAAAGTGAGTCTTGTTGAAATTAAATGCTAACATATATATCTAAATAAAAAATAAAAAGCTGTTGGGATTTTAAAAGGCTAACAGAAAGCGTCTGAGCCTTAAAACAGATAATGTATCGGTGTGTCTGTGTATTTCTAAAAATATCAGTGCTCTAAGCTGCCATAGTAATTTAAATTTTAGGTAAAATAAATTTCTAACCTTCATTCCGATAGTCCACGCCAATCAAACTTTGAAATGTCACCGTCGAATCTTTCATCACTCGATACATTTATCACTGGGAACCACGAACTAGAGTCAAGAGTGCTCATCTTGTTAATGTAACAGTCGGAATTTCCTCGTAAACAATTCACACAAAAATTTATAAATCGTATAATTCTGCTGAAAATAATGCTCCAGAGGATTGATAAAATACTTCGTAGCTGCAGATTAAATGTGCGTGCATGTCTACATACGGCCTGTGACTTGTGTGGTAAGAAATGCCCAACTTCACCTGATTTCCAACTTTCAGTTTGTAAACATGTGTCCGACTTTTGAGACACACTAATTACCGGATATACGAAAGACCTGATATTTACCTGATGTTTTTATTTTATATTAAATGACTATATTGAGTACTTAAAATGACTTATCTAAATACTTTATGACTATGATGCATAATGCTATATACAAATTCGTTTGTTTGGAATATTTACTGACGATTTTGAATCAGGTCAAATAAGGTTTGTAGCATATTATGTCTTTAGTACCTTCCCATGTCCCACAATGCCGCGCGTTGTTTACAAACAACAGGCCCCGAAAAGACTTCCTCTTAACTAATGCAGAAATATTTTGATTTTACTTATTGACGTGTACATCATAACATTATTTTAATTGTTTGAATAAAAAGAAAACAGAGAAACACCGAATCAAAACAATATCTTTCAGATGCATCAACAAAATCTATGCAAGAGGCCCAGTCAAGGCTTGGCTTATAGTAGACAACTTGTTCCTGTAACGTTTCTCACATATTTGTTTTATAAAAAAAACTATTAAATATAGCTTGAAGCTTATTTCTCTTTATATCAAACGACAAGATTTAATCAGTTCGAAACTATTTCAGTCAAACTTTTTCATAATATACCAATATTTTTAGCTATCAGAAAAAAACTTGTATGAACTATAAACCCCTAATTATAGGGGCCAGCCCCTTTTCCTTGATCTTATATGAAAGCTCTCGTAATTATGCACAACTTTTGTTTTATATTTCTTACCAAATTATTCTCGGTTTAAAAGTTATTACACAAAAAGAAGCAAAATTTCATGGGAAAATAAATACTTAAAATTGCCGTCACATAGCTTCCGATCTTTAAGAAATCAGCTTATAATTTTATCGCTATGCACATCTACAATGTATTGGCTACACGTTCTCAAACTTTCATGTAATTATCATATGTCGTTTTTGAGTTTATTAGTGGACACGAGACATCAAAATTATCAATTAAAGAGCAATAACTCACAAAGTAAGGCATGTATCAAAAAATTGAAAGCAGATGTAAACAGGTGTTAATACAAGGTATCCAACCTGAAAGTTTCATAAAAATCAGTGGAAGGGTCTTTGAGAAATCGCCTGTCAAAAATCTGGCGGGAAAAAAAAAAAGCAAATAATAATAAGAAACAGTAGAATAACAGTAGGGTCTTCCGAAGGAAGCTCGGAAGACCCTAATAATAATAATAAGAAACCGAGTAAAAACAATATGTTCCCAAACTCCGTTTGGGGAACATAATAATAATAATAAGAAACCGAGTAAAAACAATATGTTCCCAAACTCCGTTTGGGGAACATAACTATTACTTTTACTGTTACAGAGTCGAATGAAGCTGTTACTGGAGAACATTAAGTACGTGTTTGCATACCTCGTTTGTTTCTGTCAGCGCAGTGAAATGGAGCGAGCCATCATTTTTCTTCAGGTAAGTGAGGTGTTATATTCCATTTGTTCACCTTTCAAAAGACATTTAAATTTGTAAATATATTGTTTTGACTGGTTTGTGTAGGCACGGAAAGCCTATGGACTCTCCACGTATATATTTCGTGTGAATATTTAGATTTTAGGTTAATAAATTAAATAATCAGGTTCTCTGATTTTGTAACATTATACCAGAATGAGACTGACCTTGAACTTGCCCAGCTGTTGAGGATGAATTTCCAGGTGGTACATCAGGAACTTCTTCTGTATCTCAGTACCCACTATAACCAGGTATGTTTGTACCTCTCTATCAGTATAAACTGTACACTACGGTATCTCAGTACCCACTACAACCAGGTATGTTTGTACCTCTCTATCAGTAAAAACTGTACACTACGGTATCTCAGTACCCACTTCAACCAGGTACTAAAGTCTGTAGATCTTTATCATAGCAGTGCTTTATTTAAACACTTTTGATCAATTGTAATGAGTAAGGGGTGGAGGAATTTGGTACAGATTGATACATGTACATGAAATTTCATTTCTGTCCTTCCGTCACACTTTGCGTTTAGCTCTGCTCAAAGCTAAGTTTCAAAGAAACCATCCAAGATATATTTATCAAACTTCATATGCTGAAAGATATTGATGAGAGCTATGCAACTGCATCAACATTTTTTTACCTTGACCTCACTTTTGTTAAATTTGTGTTTAGCTCAGTTTTAAACATACCATTCAAGATGGATTTATCAAACTTCACATGTTGATACAAACTTGCATGGATGATGTATCTCGGGATGAACACTACCAGACTCGCTTAGGATGCTGTATCTGATCTACATTTTCCAAATGAGTGACCAGATATAAGTTTTTGGAGCAGGTCCACTCCTAATGCTATGTTCCCACTATCACGATTGCCACCACGATTGAAATTGGGGCCTTGAACGTGGACAAATCGTAGCGATCGTAGCAAACCGAATCAAATCTTGTGTTCACTCGTGGCTATCGTGTTGATTGTGAAATTTTTTTTGACTGTCAAAAAATTTTCTACAATTAACACGATTAAATTTTAATCGGTATCATCGAATCGCATTACATCGTGACTAACCTCAGCTGCATCGTAAGTAAACGCATCTAATCTAGCTTTCATTTCGTGATCATCGGGATTGATCACGGATAGGAGAAACATCCCGGTTATTAGCGATTCGTAACGATATCTCACGTTCTGTCACTATCTGTGACGATTTGCCTGGTCTTACTGCTAACGAGCTGATAGGGTATTTTCCCGCTCAGATACGATTTGATATGGACATAAAAGAGTAAACGTCACTAGATACAAGTGTTAACGTTTTGTTGCGGATGCTCACACTATATTACGAGTATTTAAGTTTGAAAAAATAACTGGAAAATTTAAATGCGTTTCTTTCCCCGATTGTAAAAAGATGTCTGAGTTTTGGAAAAATAATTTTAAGATGCAACCTAAAACAGGTACAAGAAAGGAAAGAGAAGGGAGAAACCGTTCGATCAGACGCAACATCGGTGGAAAAAATAAAAACATAAGAAAACAGTTATACTGCTGCTTTTGCTCTACTTTGACAGCAATACCATATGAACATAGAACACTTCAAACACCACTTTCGTGACGTTGTCATCAACCCTAACTTCTGCCATTATAATTGATTGAATTTTAATGCTTTTTTTACTTTTAATAGGTAAAATATGATGAACTCAGTACAGCCAGATTTTTTTTTATATCTGTCTGGGTACAATCGTAGCTCAAAGCGTTTTCTATCTTGATCCTGATCGTGAAAGTAATTGTGATGAACGTGTTATTCTATCGCACATTAGCGCAAAAGCGTGCGATGAACGTATTATATCACTAGAGTACGTATTAAAACGTACAAGATTGTTTCTAATCGAGAACTCGAATCATGATATTTGAGACAGATCGAGGTCATTTTATCCACTAAATCTTAATAACCCTATTGGAACATAATTCATCTTATCTGAACGATAGTCTGTTCCTCAGAGATCGCATCACATGAAATTTATCCATCTTGGCCATAACGCATGAAAGTGTAACAAAACGTATGAAAATCACCCATGCGCATCTCTTCGTATCTTGGCATGAAATTCAATAAAAACTCTGCGATCAACTATGATTGATCAATCGTGACGTGCGTAAACTGTCCGCACAAAAGTGGGAACGTAGCATAAGGAATTATAAGTCCTACTTGGACCAAACTTTCACTGATGATGCATTAAGGATGGACACTACCAGACTTGCTTCGGATGCTGGATCTGACCTACATTTTCATTCCCAAGAACTAAGCCCTACCTGAACCAAACTTGCATAAATGATGCATCTAGGAATGGACACTACCAGACTTGCTTCGGATGCTGGATCTGACCTATATTTTCATTCCCAAGTAACTATAAGTCCTGCCCGAACCAAACTTGCATGGATGATGCATCTAGGGATGGACACTACCAGATTTGCTTCGGATGCTGGATCTGACCTATATTTTCATTCCCAAGTAACTATAAGCCCTGCCTGAACCAAACTTACATGGATGATGCATCTAGGGATGGACATTACCAGACTCGCTTCGGATGCTGGATCTGACCTATATTTTCATTCCCAAGTAACTATAAGGCCTACCTGAACCAAACTTGCATGGATGATGCATCTAGGGTTGGACACTACCAGACTTGCTTTGGATGCTGGATCTGACCTATATTTTCATTCCCAAGTAACTATAAGTCCTACCTGAACCAAACTTGCATGGATGATGCATCTAGGGATGGACACTACCAGATTTGCTTCGGATGCTGGATCTGACCTATATTTTCATTCCCAAGTAACTATAAGCCCTGTCTGAACCAAACTTACATGGATGATGCATCTAGGGATGGACATTACCAGACTCGCTTCGGATGCTGGATCTGACCTGTATTTTCATTCCCAAGTAACTATAAGTCCTACCTGAACCAAACTTACATGGATGATGCATCTAGGGATGGACACTACCAGACTTGCTTCGGATGCTGGATCTGACCTATATTTTCATTCCCAAGTAACTATAAGTCCTACCTGAACCAAACTTGCATGGATGATGCATCTAGGGATGGACACTACCAGACTTGCTTCAGATGCTGGATCTGACCTATATATTCATTCCCAAGTAACTGTAAGTTCTGCCCGAACCAAACTTGCATGGATGATGCATCTAGGGATGGACACTACCAGATTTGCTTTGGATGCTGGATGTGACCTATATTTTCCAAACAAGCAATTCAGCTGCATCACTATTCAAGATATTCTGATCAAATTTTATACACATACAAATTTTCATGTTGCTTTACTAATACATCCTCGGCGGGACATTCATGTCCTATGGACATATTTCTAGTTGTCAATTAAACAATGCAGTAGTAATAGAAATCAAATATTTCAATACTGAAAATAAATTGAAAAAGGCTTTAAGATTGCTGCTGATTTTGTGTTAATGAAGGTATTCAATGGACTGCGACATCTGTCCACCTATGACCACAATTACACGGGTCCTAAAGATATCAAGACATCAGAACAAATGGCTGACTACCTCCAGCCCCGACTTCTAGGGGTCATTGCATTCTTTGACTTCCAACTACTCAATGCCAGCACTCCACTGTCTGACAAAAAACTGGTAAGTCAAGGTGTTTTGGAGTAGAATTCATCTTTGTTTGAAAACTCAGTTTCCAGTTAATTTTAGAATAAAATTTGAGGTTTCAGTATTGCCAAGGAATGCCTTTTTACTTCACATGAGGCAAAATTGATTCGAAAACTTTCAAAATTTTGTTGTTGTTGTTCTGACTGATCATTTTTATTCCAAGTGAAGTATCTTTGGCTTTCATTGTAGACAATGGAGAGCCTGACAGCCATTATTAAACTGATGGGGAAGAAACACATAGGAACAATTCGCCACAAAGTAATCGGAACCCTGAGGTTAGTGTGACCTTACAACTTACAGATTATAGACCTCTTATTGTTTGTTATTTATAGCTGTCTGATTTGTATAGATCTTGACTGCTCTGACTTTCGGAAAACAAGATATTTTAAAAGGTTAACTGATTTATTACACTGCATATACATGTACATCATAAGCAAGTAAAGTAAGCAAAACTGTTCTGCAATTACATCATGTGTTTAAAATTGAAAGATGGAAGATGAGATACAAATTACATTTAAGATGAGATACAAATTGCATTTAAAATGTTATCCCCCTTTAGTAGAGAATACACTTGGGGGAGAGCACTAAAGGTACATTTTCTGAAAGTAAGCCTCCTTTCATATAAAAGACATCTTGGGGGATGAGGTACCAAAATTTGAGCAAGGTTTGTAGCGCATTGGCCTTTTCACTTAGTTTTTATAATTGATTGTTTCCAAAGTCTTGTATTGCTGTTTTAACTGTATCTTGGTCCAGTTTTCCAGATTTGAGAAATCGATTGAGTTCTTAATCCTTGATGCATATTTGAAAGAAATAGCAATGTTCCAGTCACTTAAACGCAAAAATTGAGATTTAATTAAAATACACAGATCAACACAATAAGTTTATAAAATGCATTCACATCCAGTAGTGAAATATGTCTACATGATTTGTTAAGACAAAAATCAGTATCAAAAGGCTTGAAATCAAAATACAAACAAGAAATTTTGGAAGCAAGCACTAGCATTGAATTTGATACAAGCAGTGATGTCATAAAAGGATGCTAAGAGGATGCTGGATTTACTAAAAAGCTAATACATTTTCTGGCTATAACAAGATAAATACAATTGATATACTATGAATGAAACATGAAGAAAAAAACACAGATTATATACTAGTACATCATATTTATGACGTTCACAATCCCTCAAAATTTATTTCTATTTGTAAGATTTCTGATTTTCTTGACTAAAAAGTTGAAAAATATAATAATTATAATCTTTTAAATTAACATGATTTATGACACCTTTTTTTTCACAAGTAAATATATTTATTTAATCCCCCCCCGGCGAAATTGTATTATGAAACACATATTGTATGTGTATATTGTTGAACATATTTTATAAATGCAAAAATTAGTTTTGAAATACAAGATTTTGACACGGATGTTTACAGATGTGTTTTATTCTCTACAGGATTGGACTCCAGTTCACGGATCGAGAGTTCATTGAGATTATCTGTCGAGCCTGGAATTGTTTTGTTAAGAGGTAATGTACACCGAAACAATTTTGTAAAAATTTATAAGTATTAACGTTATTCTATAAGACTACATGTTCTTATTAAACATTCAAATTAAGTTGTTTTGATTAAGACATCCCCACATTTTTTTTTCCACTGAAAATTGCTTTATACATTAAAATCTAAGAAAATTTTTCCCGGCTGTAAATTTATATCTATCTATAATTGGAAGAATATGCACATTCTATAAATATTTTAAATATATATTTGTGATATTTTTAGCTTAGAGTTGTCTTTCCTTGGACAAATGATGTCACAGATTATTGCTACACTACTACCACTCCTTGAACACCTGCCCAAACAAGTTGCGGAAATCATCAACTTTATCATCGTAGATAACAGGTAGGAATTTTATACAGAGGAGCTGTTTGTTCTTGGTCCCCTTTTCCCTCTCTATAAACTCCAAAAATGTTACTTTGTCTCCTATACAATTTTCCTTATTTCAATTTCATCCCTTCTTTTCAGAGGAAATTTCGTCAACTTTGTATACAGTAAATTTTGTTTCTGTACAAGGTGTATATTAAAAGAATGTTGAATTCAAATTTTGCCTAAATCTTGAATATGAAGTACACTGGATCTGTAAATTAAATAAAATCAGTTACATGTACTGACATCTTCTAAAGTATGCATTTGATTTTACTGATACATGTAATTCATTTTCTTCAATTCCTGTTACTTTCAGTTATACAGTTCAGGGGTACAGTTGTATCATGTACTTTGCACAAATTAAACTAATATAATAATGGTAAATTTCATCTTGGAAGTATTTGCTTTCATTGTTCTTAATCTATACTGTGTTGAGTTTTACTGCAGATATTTGATTTTCTTCACTTGTCTGTTTTTTAATTGAGCAACAAACAGATTGTCATTTGTATCTGTACACAGTCCCTGGGGTTCACTCAGTCCACAGTCTATATAACGGAGGAACTGTCCATCCTGGTCTATGATGTGGACACAGGCATTGTTAGAGTCAGCTGTAAGGATGTGACTCTGACTGTCTGTGGTGATTCCTACTGGATTGAATGGTTTGTTCTTTGGAGCAGGAGTATGTCCAGTGTACCTGAATCTCAGTTTCCCAGCCTGATTGACCACCACTACTGCTCTAGCTCCACAGTCAGACACACAGATATCCAGGTTCCTGTTCTCTGTTATGTATCTGTCAGAAAGACCAGATGAATAGAGAGGTTTACCTTTATCATCAAACTGAATGGTTTGTTTCTCTGTGGAGCCAGAGTAACGGACAACTTTTGTTTGTTTGTAATCATCACTGTACATGATAACCAGGAGGTCACCAGAGGAGGTACTACAGACACCTTCAGGTTTCCAGTTCTGTAGTCTGATCACCTCCTCTATCTTCTCATTCATCACAATGTTCACAGTTCTATCATTGTAATCAGTATAAACTAGATCTCCACTTTTTGTCACTGCTATGTCATATGGTGTGTTCCCTGACTTGGTTGTGATTGACTTGAGTAGTGATCCCTGATTGATGCTGTAGAGTTTCATGGTTTTTTCATGTCCACTTGTCCAGATTTCTTCATCACTCAGACAGGCCACATTGTATAGGGTTACATACCCAGTGTCTATGGTGGTGACAGTCTCTGGTTCATCAAGCAGCTGTTTGACTGGAGGAGAGGATCCAGCTTCTGGTGATTTCTGTGTTGTCTTCATGCTGTAGCCATGTTTATCTGAAGTTAAAGAACCTGATGACAAGATTCCAAATGATTTACAAAGTTCTTCTCCTTGGATTTTTCCTTGAATGAATTTAGGTAGAGATGGTGCTAATTTGTGTGGAAGATTTTTGTATCTATCTGCATTGGATGTGACACCAAGTAGTTTTGACAAATCATTTGTATCAGTAGACATTTCGACTGAATCAATTTCATCCTTGATGTCAGACATTGTCTTGTTTATTTCATCCAGATGTTTCTGTAGAGTTTGTAACTGTGTGTTTTTCATCTCATCAACTTCAGCTTTAAGTTTCTTGACAAGTTTGTCAATTTCTCTGTGCCAGTCCTCTCCATGTTTTGTTATGGCTGTTGAGAGATCTCCATATTCCTTTTCTAACTGACTCATTCTGTTTTGTACATCAGAGGCAATGTCCTGGTAGGTTGGGTAAATTGTATCATTTAGTTCATTTCGTTCTTTGACAAATTTATTCTTTCTTTCATTCACAACTTCTAAGATTTCTGATACTTTATGACCTTGATGTTTACCGGATGCAATGCATTTAGGACAAACAGGAATGTCACATTGGTTGCAGTACATTGTACTTAGGTCTTTGGAATGAGATGTACATGCAGGATAGAGGGGAGTGGATTTTCTGGCCTGAAATTTCACGATTTTGTGGTCCTTGGATTCATCAGATGTCATGTGTTTTCCAACACAAGCTGTACACAGGTTGACAAGACATGTATCACAGTGCATCTGTACCACAGCGGTCTCACACAGGTCACATCGCATCACGTCCTGGGCACTGGTACGGGGGTCCATGATTAAACTTGTTACTCTGAAATATAAATAGATCTTTATCTCAACAGGATATCAATAAAAGTAAATCTAGTGGTTTGGGTTTTTGACAAGTATTTAAAAAATTATTTCCTTTTGAAAGTCAAGTTTTTCAAATTAATTTTTTTGTCTTTAAAAATTACACTGTCACACACACTTAATGGGTAGAGCACTAAATTAGAGAATGGATGGTCGTGGGTTCAAGACACATGTACCCCAATAAACTAAAGTCCATAAAAATAGATAGGGCTTGTTCCTCATTCATTCTTGCTTATTGAGGGTCTTTTAGATGAGACGTACCTTAAAAAACTGAGGTACTGTGTCACAGAGGGCATTGACATTTTGAGGTGAAAGTTGAGGGTCTTTAAGAGTCACAGAAGAAGTTGACACATTAAAAACCACTCCCTACTCATGGATCTGAGTGTCAAATAAAGGTCATGATGTGAAGCCCTTCACCAAATTTTACATGAGTGTAATAATCTCGCAAGGGACATAAAACAGCAATCATTTAATCAACAAATTACTGTAAATCACTTTTTATTCGCAAGAACTTTATTTTTCGCGTAATTTACACAGTATGCTTGCGAAAATTTTAATTCTCCTTTACAATAGTATTCCTTAAGATTATATAGAGCAATAACCATAATTCATGAAAATTTTGTCTAGCTAATCAGTAGTCAATGTTTATCTCGCAAAAATTAAGTGACACAAAAATTTTGTAATCTTCAGTAGTTTATATTAATGGCATGGTGGAAAAGTAGGGGTTTGTCAATTGTCAAATTGTACATTACATTAAATACATATGATGTGTAGAATGACCCTTTGAAGAACAATTGTTGATTCGACTTTTTAAAACCATTTCCAGGTTTTAATATTTTAGGTTAGTCCATATATATTTCACAACTCACACTTACATTTGAGTTGATTTTAAAACGTACAAATTATTTTAAGCTCACCTTGACGAAATCAAGTTGAGCTTATGCTATACCCCTGGCGTTGGTGTCAGTGTTCCAGGTTATAGTTTAAGGAGCAAGTCTATTCCCAAATAACTATAAGCCCTACCTGAACCAAACTTGCATGGATGATGCATCTAGGGATGTACACTACCAGACTTGCTTCAGATCTGACCTACATTTTCCAGATGAGTGATCAGGTTAAAGTTTTTGGAGCAGGTCTATTCCCAAGGAACTATAAGCCCAACCCAGATCAAACTTCCATGGATGATGCATCTAGGGATGTACACTACCAGACTTGGTTCAGATCTGACCTACATTTTCCAGATGAGTGACCAGGTTAAAGTTTTTGGAGCAGGTCTATTCCCAAGGAACTATAAGCCCAACCCAGACCAAACTTGCATGGATGATGCATCTAGGGATGTACACTAGTAGACTTGCTTCAGATCTGACCTACATTTTCCAGATGAGTGATCAGGTTAAAGTTTTTGGAGCAGGTCTATTCCCAAGGAACTATAAGCCCAACCCAGACCAAATGCATGGATGATGCATCTAGGGATGTCATACAAGACTTGCTTAGATCTGACCTACATTTTCCAGATGAGTGACAAGGTTAAAGTTTTTGGAGCAGGTCTATTCCCAAGGAACTATAAGCCCAACCCAGACCAAACTTGCATGGATGATGCATATAGGGATGTACACTACCAGACTTGCTTCAGATCTGACCTACATTTTCCAGATGAGTGATCAGGTTAAAGTTTTTGGAGCAGGTCTATTCCCAAGGAACTATAAGCCCAACCCAGACCAAACTTGCATGGATGATGCATCAGGGATGTACACTAGTAGTTATCTCCATATCCTTCTTTAAACATCGATTTTCGTGTAAAATAATCAAGATTGCTTCAGATCTGACCTAAATTTTCCAGACAGTGATCAGGTTAAAGTTTTTTGAGCAGGTCTATTCCCAAGGAATTATAAGCCCAACCCAGACCAAACTTCCATGGATGATGCATCTAGGGATGTAACTAGTAACTTGCAGATCTGACCTACATTTTCTTAGATGAATGAAGGTTAAAAAAGTTTTTGGAGCAGGTTATTTCAAAATATAAGCCCAACCCAGACCAAACTTGCATGGATAACAATCTAGCATGGATGATGCATCTAGGGATGTACACTACCAGACTTGCTTCAATTTTTTTTACATTTTTTGATAAGTACCAATTTAAAGTTTTTGGAGTCTGTTCTATTCCCAAGGAACTATAAATGACCTAACAGACCAAACTTGCATGGATGATGCATCTAGGGATGTGCACATGTACTAAGACTTGCTTTAGATCTGACCTACATTTTCCAGATAAGTGACCAAGTTAAAGTATTTGGAGCAGGTCTATTCCCAAGGAACTATAAGCCCAACCCAGACCAAACTTGCATGGATGATGCATCTAGGGATGTACACTAGTAGACTTGCTTCAGATCTGACCTACATTTTCCAGATAAGTGACCAAGTTAAAGTTTTTGGAGCAGGTCTATTCCCAAGGAACTATAAGCCCAACCCAGACCAAACTTCCATGGATGATGCATCTAGGGATGTACACTACCAGACTTGCTTCAGATCTGACCTACATTTTCCAGATAAGTGACCAATTTAAAGTTTTTGGAGCAGGTCTATTCCCAAGGAACTATAAGCACAACCCAGACCAAACTTGCATGGATGATGCATTTAGGGATGTACACTACCAGACTTGCTTCAGATGTCCCCCCTTTTATTTGAAAGTTATTTTCTGTTACTGTACTATGATACTATAATATTTTCTGTACTAAAAAAAAAGTAATCAATTAATTTACAGCTGACTACAAAGTGTGATATGGATGTTTTTTAAATTGAAAAACTATTTTTTTGAAGTATTTATTTATGTCAACAAAATACCTATAGCAATTTAATATTTAAAAGTTAAATAGCTTTGGAAATATCAAAATTTTAAAAGTAAAGTAAACATTACCTGGTGTTAGATAGGAAAATGGCTGCTGTCTTGTAAAGTACTATTGCTATGTATTCAGGTCACATGATCAACATACCTTAGTGATCTACCTGTCAAGTATTTTACTTCTTGGTCCCTATGTAGTTGGGATTTAAATTTTATAAATATGGCTTATTGTTTAGGCTTTAATTATAATGGAGTCATCAATCATTATAACAAAGAGGAGCACATGAACCCTACATTACCTTCAATAACAAAAAATAAAACAATACAATCTTGTTTCCATCTATTATGGCCAAAACAGAATGTGTGATTCATCAATATTAATGCAAGCTTTTAATAAATGCATGTGAATAAATTCTGAATTTTTTTAAAAATCTTGATTCTTCTGTGAAACCATGCACCGATTAGAATTAGGTTAAACTAAATTAAATAAATTCAATAATATGTAGTGTACATGTCGTATGGTTAGGTTAGTCAGATCATGGCCTTGCTTTTGAATTCCTGTAGGTAAAAAGTATGTCTTTTTTCATGAAAAAAAAATTACATATTGTGATTTAATCCATACCTTTTAAAAGGATAATGCTGTTTTTTTTTAAATAAAATTACCTGCACTAGCTCATTACCAGTCAGTAGAATGCTTACCCTGTGATTGGAAGGTCAAAGCAATTATGAGTTGGGGAAAATTGTAGCAATTCCATCAAATATTGGGCACTATAATGATTTAAAATTGCAGGTTTTTTAAACTCTTTGTCATGGTAGCACAATAAAACACCCTCTTTATTGCTCTTAGTTGGCCCTGATTGAGTGTACCGTAACTGTGGAAATTTATTAAGCCCTTCACTGGCATTTGGTGATATCTCATGTGTGTAAACTTATCTTGCAAAGTAAAAAAAGGTACATTATGGCTAGCTACTGTAAATCATGTTTAATTTGCGAGAACTTTATTTTTGCATAATTTCGCGAGACAATGAGCTGGCAAAAATTTCATTCTCACATTTTAAAGTATTCCTTACGATTATTATATAGGAGAAAAACAACAATTGGTGAAAATTATGTCTCGGTAATAAGGAGTCAATGATAATCTCGCGAAAATAAGGTGTTGCTAAAATTTAGTGATCTACAGTATATACAAAGAGATTTGAAAAGCCCGACTCAGATTTTTGGTATGAGCATTATGTTTTCGTAAAAATTATGTATATAAGACATAAAAGCATGGAATTCTACATCATGTTGCTGAGTTCTATGCTTATTACTATTAAAAATGAGTTCATTACCTTAAACATTATGGTTACCCGTGATGACAGGATATACAACACACTCAAAAACCCCTGCCCCCCCCATCGAAATTTTCATCATCGAAACATAGTCATTAGCCGCTACAAAAATGTTTCTGTCATAAAAAAATAACATTTTCAATATCTTTTTTAGTATATTTATATATTGATGCACAATCTAGACAAAATTATTTAATGACCATATTTGTCTATAAATTTCGGATATTTGATAAAAGTTTTTTTTTTAAGTAACTATAAAGTTCCCTATTTTCAAAAATATCAGGTTAGCCTAGGTGTCAAAATTCACTGACTCTTTTATAGTTTGACTATAAACGCACAAAGTAATTTTTTAGAATGTACGTCTTTGGACAGAGAGGATTGTTGATATATTTATAATCAGATTATGAAAACTAGGTTAATATAATTCCAAAATGTATAAATGTTTTTAAAAATTGCTCTGAATTAGCATTGTCACCTGCCAAAAAACGATGGTATAATTGTATCGATCTAGTATTGTTATGAATGCAAAATTAAAAGATAACGGACGAGTACTTGGAAATGGAAACTGAATTTTGTTTTATTAACAACATGATTTACAATAAATGTGTTATAAAATAAAAATGCATGTTATTTTGTTTTTTTTTTTTTTTTACATTTTGCAACTTTCAATTTCGGACCGACAAAAATCACTTCGGACCGGCTTATTTTGTTTTCTTGCCGGTCCGAATGACCGACTATCTGAAAAAGTTTTCCACAACTCTGGATTGTTTAGAGTACAACATATACAAAAATAAAATATGATTCCCCTGATTCATAATTCAAATCCACCATCTAATCCACATTTTTTTGTTTTAAAAGATTTATTTTTACTAAATTTATATCCATCGATAACTAATACTGCATTGTGGCGATTTGTCACAAACTTCTCAATAGTAGCCATGACGTTCAAGTGTCGTTCAGTACATGTAATTGCACTTTGACTACAGACTTAATATGAAATTGTTAGTTATAAAAAAAATTAAATGCAATTGGCAATTAATTAAAACAAGTACAGTTTTCAAACGTCCTTGACTGTAAATACAAGTGACTTTCCTATATTATGCTATTACGATGAGTTTATGTACACCCTAAGATTTTCAATACAACGCAGCGAAAAACCACTGGACAGTATATAAAATTAATGTTTAAATGTAGGCTGTCCATCGACATAATATCCTTCCACATCTTCAGTAAGTTTGATAGTCATTTGAATCATTTTAAAAACCAAATTGTTGATAAAAATTAATATGCATGATAATGCAGGTAACAATTACACGTGGTAACATAATTAGTTTCGCACGGGTAATCAAAACCAATGGCATGTAGCGTTGGCTATTAAAACACCTTTTTAACAAACTAAGGCTATTATCTGCTGATTGGAATCAAAGTAAAGTGTGATAGTTAAAATAATTAAATGACAGGTACTACTCGTAATTACTGAAATGGTCAAGAACTGCAAATACATGTACAGTGGACCTTCAGATATCCGGACGCCAGATATCCAGATGCTTCAGTATCCGGACGATTTTTCATCGGAACAACATTTTTAAATGTAATTCTTTCTTGTTTAACTGGTGATTCAGATATCCGGATGCTTCACATATCCGGACGAATTTACTGGGAACCAAAGCGTCCGGATAAATGAGGGTCCACTGTATATAAACCTACCATAGTCTATTTATTCTCAAATTTCCGAATAAAACATGGAAATTATTGAACATTTATTCACTGCTTCTTGAATTCACGGATTTATCAACATCGTGAATATAGCGAATATTAACACCGCGAGTTATTTTCCCTCTATACAGTACTTAAATTGCACTCTGTAAAGTGACATTATCATGGTAAAATTCATACAGAAAATATTATTATTATTATCCTGAATCTACACAGTGTTGTATCTCACTGTAGATATTTGATTTTCTTCACTTGTCTGTTTCCTAATTGAGCAACAAACAGATTGTCATTTGTATCTATACACAGTTCACAGGGATAACTCAGTCCACAGTCTATGTAACGAAGGAACTGTCCATCCTGGTCTATGATGTGGACACAGTCATTGTAATAATCAGCTGTAAGGATGTGACTCTGACTGTCTGTAGTGATTCCTTGTGGAATGAATGGTTTGTTCTTTGGAGCAGGAGTATGTCCAGTGTACCTGAATCTCAGTTTCCCGGCCTGATTGACCACCACTACTGCTTTAGCTCCCTCATCAGACACACAGATATCCAGGTTCCTGTTCTCAGTTATGTCTCTCTTATAAAGGCCAGATGAATAGAGAGGGTTACCTTGATCATCAAACTGAATGGTTTGTTTCTCTGTGGAGCCAGAGTAGCGGACAACTTTTGATTGTTTGTTATCACTGTCCATGATAACCAGGAGGTCACCAGAGGAGGTACTACAGACACAAAGAGGTCTCCAGTTCTGTAGTCTGATCACCTCCTCTATCTTCTCATTCTTCACAATGTTCACAGTTCTATCCAAGAAATCAGTATAAACTAGATCTCCACTTTTTGTCACTGCTATGTCATATGGTGTGTTGCCTGACTTGGTTCTAATTGACTTATTATAAATTAAAAATTCTCTTGATTGTGAATAGTGATCCCTGATTGATGCTGTAGAGTTTCATGGTGCTGTCATTTCCACTTGTCCAGATTTCTTCATCACTCAGACAGGCCACATTGTAAAGTCTATCATACCCAGTGTTTATGGTGGTGACAGTCTCTGGTTCATCAAGCAGCTGTTTGACTGGAGGAGAGGATCCAGCTTCTGGTGATTTCTGTGTTGTCTTCATGCTGTAGCCATGTTTATCTGATGTTAACGAACTTGGTGATAAGGATCCAAACAGTTTACCAAGTTCTTGGATTTTTTCCTGGATTAAATTTAGGTAGAGATGGTGCTAATTTGTCTGGGAGATTTCTCTATCTTTCTTCACTGAATGTGACACTAAATAGTTTTGACAAGTCATCAGAATCTAAAGCAGCATTAACTGAATCAATTTCATCCTTGATGTCAGACATTGTCTTGTTTATTTCATCCAGATGTTTCTGTAGAGTTTGTAACTGTGTGTTTTTCATCTCATCAACTTCAGCTTTAAGTTTCTTGACAAGTTTGTCAATTTCTCTGTGCCAGTCCTCTCCATGTTTTGTTATGGCTGTTGAGAGATCTCCATATTCCTTTTCTAACTGACTCATTCTGTTTTGTACATCAGAGGCAATGTCGTGGTAGGTGGGATAAATTATATCATTTAGTTCATTTTGTTCTTTGACAATTTTATTCTTTCTTTCATTCACAACTGGCAAGATTTCTGATACGTTATGACCTAGATGTTGATCAGATGCAATTCACTTAGGAAAAACAGGAATGTCACATTGATTACAGTACATTGTACATTGATCTTTGGAATGAGATATACATCCAGGATACAGGGGAGTGGATTTCCTGGCCTGAAATTTGACAACTTTGTGGTCTTTGGATTCATCAGAGATCATGTGTTTTCCTACACAAGCCGTACACAGGTTTACAAGACACGTATCACAGTGCATCTGTACCACAGCGGTCTCACACAGGTCACATCGCATCACGTCCTGGGCACTGGTACGGGGATCCATGATTTAACTTGAGACTCTGAATTATAAATAGATATTTGTTATTGTGAATATCTAACTCTAACAGGATAAATATAGGATCTACCATGATTTGTAGTTGGATGTGATTTTTATCCAACAAGTTTTATATTTTTTATCCCTGGACCTTGACCCATATTTGATACTTGACAATGAATGTTTACACAGTTTTTAGCTCACCTCGACGAAGTCGAGATGAGCTTATGCTATACCCCCGGCGTCGGCGTCGGTGTCGGCGTTAGCGTCGGCGTCCCAGGTTAAAGTTTTAGGAGCAAGTCCATTCCCAAGTAACTATAAGCCCTACCTGAACCAAACTTGCATGGATGATACATCTAGGGATGTACACTACCAGACTTGCTTCGGATGCTGGATCTGACCTACATTTTCTAGATGAGTGACCAGGTTAAAGTTTTTGGAGCAGGTTCAAGTTTTTGGAGCAGGTCCATTCCCGAGGAATTATAAGTCCTACCCGGACCAAACTTGCAAGGATGATGCATCTACGGATGTACACTACCAGACTTGCTTCGGATGCTGGATCAACATTTTCCAGAGTGACCAGGTTAAAGTTTTTGGAGCAGGTCTATTACCAACTAAAGGAACTATAAGCCCTACCTGGTCCAAACTTGCATGGATGATGCATCTAGGGATGAACACTACCAGACTTGCTTTCGGATGCTGGATCTGACCTACATTTTCCAGATGAGTGACCAGGTTAAAGTTTTTGGAGCAGGTCCATTCCACAGAAACTATAAGCCTTATTTGGACCAAACTTGCATAGATGATGCATCTAGGGATGGACACTACCTGACTTGCTTCGGATGCTGGATCTGACCTACATTTTCATTCCCAAGTAACTATAAGCCCTACCTGAGCCAAACTTGCATGGATGATGTATCTAGGGATGTTCACTACCAGACTAGCTTCGGATGCTGGATCTGACCTACATTTTCATTCCCATGTAACTATAAGTCCTACCTGAACCAAACTTGCATTGATGATGTATCTAGGGATGGACACTACCAAACTAGTTTCGGATCCTGGATCTGACCTACATTTTCATTCCCAAGTAACTAGAAGCCCTTTTTGGACTAAACTAGCATGGATGATGTATCTAGGGATTGACACTACCAGACTTGCTTCGGATGCTGGATCTGACCTACATTTTCATTCCCAAGTAACTATAGGCCCTAGCTAAACCAAACTTGCATGGATGATGTATCTAGGGATTGACACTACCAGACTTGCTTCGGATGCTGGATCTGACCTACATTTTTATTCCCAAGTAACTATAAGTCCTACCTGAACCAAACTTGCATGGATGATGCATCTAAGGATGGACACTATCAGACTTGCTTCGGATGCTGGATCTGACCTATATTTTCCATACAAGAGACCAGGTTTAAGTTTTGGGAACAGATCAAGTCCTTGATATCTGCAGTATTAACAAAGTTATGAATATTTGTTAACACTTTACATGTTTTTCACGCTGCAGGCGTAGAACTGTGTATATGCCATGTAAGGGGTTAAACACAACTTGCAAGAATATTGTTGTTGGGATGAATACTAAATATTAAGAAAATATGATGTGATATTTTCCATTACTTAAACTGATAACATTCGTCGAGGTGAGCTTCGTAATCTTTGATTACCTATGTTTGTATATATAGGACTTCACTTTATTTCATTATGCTAACGCAATACCCATCGTGACGTCACAACTGAGGGATACGAAAACAATATCACATGAGTTATATCCATGAGATAAAGGGGTTAACATAGGATAAATATATAAAATGAATATAGTGATACCGAGAGTGGACAAGGGTTTAACATGTTGAAAGAAAAATGAAAAAATCAAAAATATTGTACAAACCTTACAAGTTAACATCAATCCTTTCTTTGAAAAGTCATCACATTTTCAGAAAAATTTTGTGTCTTTACTCCATCTTCAGAAGGTTACGGGTTCAAGACCCAGTTACAAGAAAAATCATTTTCAGTAAAAAATAGATAAAAATTGTTCCTCGCGATCATCAAGTGCTGACAACTTATGATAAAAATTGTGGGTCTTTCAGATAATGCCCGAAAAACTGAGGTCCAGTAATCATTGGCACAATCACTGCTTAATGGCCCTGAGTGTCCAGTAAATTGAGGTTTTTACCGTCTAATATGTCATATTGAGTCAAATCATATTGTAAGGAATGTAAAAACAGCAAACAATTCATAAAAAAGAATAAATGTTTTAGTCTAATCCTGACTGATGTGTTTCATACTAATTGTTTTGCAATTGTTTACACACTGAATTGTCAACAGATTTTTCCGTTATTTCTTAATCATGACAAGGAGCAAACGACAGTTATGACCGATCTGCAAGGGATTTTCCTTACTCAATGGTACCTGATCCCAATTCTTATATTTTGGAGGTCCGTGTTTGTGCTGCTCCAAAAAAGTATAGGCGGTATATTGCATATTTTTGCCCCAGCGAAAGTCAATTTTGAAAATTTCTAATATGTGCTAAATTATATAAATATGATTGTAAATGTTGTAGAAAAAAATCTAGATAAACAGTAAATATTGTAGTTTCAAAGTAGTTAATTGAAAGTTTTTGTTTCTGTGACATCACAAAGAGGAAAATAATGCACAGAATTTGCTCAACTTTTACTATAAAAACTATAGAATGCAGGCAGTGCTCCAGAATAATATTTATACATGTTTCATTGGTATTATCATAATGTAAATATACATGTATATGTATAATATTTAAATGCATTTAAATAAACACAACTGATGAAGGCCAGTAGCATGGTCGAAATATTTCAAAAAGTGTTTAAATGTTTTTTATTATAATTTTAATATGTGAAAAACATGGGTTTCCATGTATTGAAAATCCAAAAATATTTTATTGAAAGTGATATTCTTGATAATTGATAGCAAAGTAGATATAGCAAATTTGATATCTAAAGTTGTAGCTATTAACCAGAAGGTCGATATCAAAGTTTACTACAACTAAGATAAGCAATACAATATAATGGCTGTTGGCTCGTTACTGGATGGTAGAGCACTCTGTCTGTGATGAAGTTTGTGAGTTCAAATCTTAGCTGTGTCTGCAGACCTAAGCCCATAAAAATAGATTGCAACTGTTTCCATTTGAAATGGAAAGTTGTAGGTTATTTGGATGAGACCTTTTGAAAAGATGCCCCGTGTCATGGCAGGCATTAGCACAATAAATAGAACGCTGACTACTCAATGGCCATAAGTTAGTGCCGAGTAAAGGTCTAAATATGAAGCGCTTCACCAGTATATGGTGACATCTCTAAAGAAAAAAGTGAAAAATTCACAAATGGGACCTAAAACAATCAATCAAGCAGTCTTATTACAGGAATTTAGGAAAAAATCAAAATTTTAAAGTAAAATTAACATTACCTGATGTAAGACAGTAATGGCTGCCACTTTTGAAGTTTTCTGTGTTCTATGGTCACATGATCTGCCCTCCTGTGTTATCTACCTGTCAGATGTTTTACTTCGTGGTCTGTATCTAGTTGAGATTTGAATTTCTGTCAATTTGAACTGTGCCTTAGTTACTGTTTAGATTTAAGATTTGTGTGTGTGAATTTTGTAGACTTGACACATAGGCATATTTCATGAAGTGTATTAATCTGAGATTCCTCTGAGTCAGAGGAATCTCGGATTAGAAGTGTATTTGCTAGCGCACACACACAAAAAAGAAAGAAAGAAAATGTCACTCTATGATTGTAATCTTCTCTTTTTGTCTGGCATAAAATAGTTTGTATGATATGTATGTTGTGCATATTTTGATCGACAGTGTTAAAATGTGTTAAAAACATTGCCAAAAGAAGATCAAGTTATTGGAAATTTTGTCAAAATTGATATGATGGTCGTTCAATATTAGTAATGCAAAATATCATCCAAAAAGAAGAAAAGTATGTTATACTCTTATTAGTTTCAATCTTTCAAGGCATTCCATGTTACCCTTTACACAAGACTAAGGTCTTTATGCCCATGAACAGAAAACCTCAGCATTACTCATATATGTCCCAAAGGCACTGATGAATATCATTTCCCATGACATCTCTGATGTTATACAATCTTCTTTTGGTTGTTTTCATGCTTTTTAGCTCACCTGAGCCAAAAGCTCAAGTGAGCTTTTCTGATCAAAATTTGTCGGTTATCTGTCATCGTCGTTGTCATTGTTGTCGTTATAAACTTTTCACATTTTCATCTTCTTCTCAAGAACCATGACTGGGCCAATTTCAACCAAACTTGCTACAAAGTATCCTTGGGTAAAGGGAGTTCAAGTTTGTTCAAATGAAAGGCCACACCCTTTTCCAAAGGGAGATAATTATGAATTAGAGAAAAATTCAAGGCATTTTTATAAAATCTTCTTCTCAAGAACCACTGGACCAGGAAAAATGAAAGTCATGTAATCATTCTCAGGTAGTGTAGATTCAAGTTTGTTCAAATCATGACCCCCGGGGGTAGGATGGGGCCAAAATGGCCGATCAAAATTTTACATAGGAATATATAGAAAAAAAACTTTAAAAATCTTCTTGCCACTAACCACTGGACCAGGAAAGATGAAATTCAAGTGGAATCATCGTCAGGAAGTGTAGATTCTAGCGTGTTCAAATCATGACCCCCGGGGGTAGGATAGGGCCAAAATGGTCAATCAAAGTTTTACATATGAATATATAGGAAAAATCTTTAAAAGTCTTCTTGTCACGAACCACTAAGCCAGGAAAGAAGAAACTCATGTGGAATCATCCTCAGATAGTGTAGATTCAAGTTTGTTTAAATCATGACCCCTGAGGCTAGGGTGGGGCCAAAATGGCTGACCACAGTTTTATACAGGAATATATAGGAAAAATCTTTTAAAATTTTCTTTTCAGTTACTTCAAAGCCATGATTAGTAATATTTATATGGAATCATCCTCAGATAGTGTAGATTCTAGCATGTTCAAATCATGATCCCCTGGGAAGTTAAAATTCAAGGCCCCCCAACCTCAGTAAACTTTCAGTTCTGATCTGATATGTGCTTTTTCCTAGCCGATGTGCTTAGGTGAGCTCTGTGGCCCCTTGGCCTCTTGTTTGGAATAAATGGCTGAGATCTAGCGAATATTGGTGATGGAAAACTTCTAGGTACTTTCTTCCCTTCAAAATCTTTTTAGCTCACCTGCAATGAAGTTGGGGGAGCTCATGTAATACCCTCGGCGTTGGCGTCCCGGGTTAAGGTGAAGTTTTTTGGAGCAGTTTTCTTTTTAAGTACTTTTGTGTCCTATATTGATTAGACATGCATGGAAGATGTTTCTAATGTGTTTCATTGTACCAGTCAAAGTTTCAGATGCTGCAATTTCAGCAAAGGAATGAACAGGTTAATGTTTTTGGAGCAGGTTAACATTTTTGGTGCAGTTTTTAAAGGTGTAGGTCTCATTTCCGAGTAACTATAAGTCCTATGTTGACCAAACTTGCATGGATGATACATCTAAGGATGTACACTACCAGACTTGCTTTGGATGCTGAATCTGACCTACATTTTCCAGTTGAGTGAACAGGTTAATGTTTTTGGTGCAGGTCTCATTTCCAAGTAACTATAAGCCCTATGTTGACCAAACTTACATGGATGATACATCTAAAGATGTACACTACCAGACTTGCTTGGGATGCTGACTCTGACCTACATTTTCTGGTTGAGTGAACAGGTTAATGTTTTTGGTGCAGGTCTTATCTCCAAGTAACTATAAGTCCTCTGTTGACCAAACTTGCATGTATGATACATCTAAGAATGCACATTACCAGGCTTGCTTTGGATGCTGAATCTGACCTACATTTTCCGTTTGAATGAACAGGTTAATGTTTTTGGTGCAGGTTTCATTTTCAAGTTACTATGAGCCCTATGTTGACCAAACTTGCTTGGATGATACATCTAAGAATGCACATTGCTTCGGATGCTGAATCTGACCTACATTTTTTCGGTTGAATGAACAGGTTAATGTTTTTGGTGCATGACCAAACTTGCATGGACGATACATCTAAGGTTGCATTCTACCAGGCTTGCTTCGTATACTGAATCTGACCTACATTTTTTTGGATGAGTGAAAAGGTTAAATTTTCATGCAAGTTTCATTTCTAAGTAACTATTTGCCCTATGTTGTTCAAACTTGCATGGATGATATATCTTAGGATGCACACTAATGGATTTGCTCCAGATGCTGAATTCAACATACATCTTTCAGATAATGTACCAGGTAAAAGTTATGGGTGCAGTTCTATTTCCAAGAAACTTTATAAACCAAACTTGCCCAAATGATGCATCAAGGGATGAAAACTCTCAAACTTGCTTCAGATGCTGGATTTTCATCACTTTTTTTTGTGATGAAGAACTAGTTTGAAGTTTTTATATAGGTCTTTTCCAAAGTATCAGATCAAAATTGCATAAATTTTGCATTTTGAATGTACACTTTTTGTTGGGTAATTGTGTGACTTTGCCTTACTTAAAGACAACATTCATTGAGGTGAGCTCTGTAATCTCTGATTACCTATGTTTTATTTCTCCAATCTTGTTTGCAGGAACAGGAAATTGCCCTGCATGGGTCCTGGCCGGTATTTAGCTTTCCTTTGCAGGAAATCTGTTAAACTTTCCTTCATGCATTGCATTGAAACATAAAAGTTCAACTGATGCTATTCCTCCATTGAGATGTATGTACATGTTTTACTGGACCTCTTGAAATACAAGAAAACTAATAAAACATGTCAGGAGCCCTTACTAACTTAATTATATTTAAGGAATGAATTTAATAGCTACCCATTTTATACGGTATAAACTGGGTAGCTATTAAATTCATTGCTTATAATTTAATTTTCATTCATTTGATGTAAGAAAAAAAGATGATTGTTCTAACAAAATGACTTCAATTTGTACAAAATTTAAACGTAACGTCAGGCGGAATGATACGTTTTTGAGGAATGTCAATGTGACGTAGGCAACTCATTTTATACGATATAAAATAATTTTTTATCCAATCAGCGTTACAACCAGAATTAAATTATACTGTAGAAACACAAAAAGTTATTGTTGATTATTTTGTTGATTTGCTGTTTAAAAGGGTTTCGTGGGAATTAAATATTGATCAGAATTAAGTAACCCTATCAGTCGAGGGCATCATGGAAATAAGTTTGTTTTTTTTTTTTGAAAAAAATTGTTAATGTTGCTAAATGTCAATCTTTTGGGTTATTTTTCCCTTATTATGCTTTTTCAATAACTTATTCCTGTTATTGATACTTTACAATCCATTTTCAGTCCTAAGCCAAAGGCTCAAATGAGCTTTTCCGATCAAAATTTGTCCCGATGTCTGTCATTGTCTTTGGCGTTGTCATTGATCTCGTAAACTTTTTCACATTTTCATTATTCTCAAGAACCACAAGGCCAATTTCAACCAAACTTCAGCCACAAAGTATCCTTGGGAGAAGGCGATTCAAGTTTTTTATGCCCCGCCATGAATGTGGGTGGGGCATATAGTGTTTGTCATGTCAGTCTTCTGTCCTTCGGTTCTTCCATCTGTCCTTCCGTCACTCTTCGTTGTGTTTGACATCCAGGTATTGGTAGTCATAGCTGTGTACAGTATCAACTTGAACTTGATCAACTTCTCCCAACGGAGCAGAATTTTGATTTTTGTAAACTTTTTCAATCCTATATTTCATAGGATTACAGGACAGTTCTTTGTAGTTTGGTGCAACAATGGACATAAGTTTTTTAAAGCCTTTGTCTTCAACCACTTGTATTGGCATGTAATCAAACACAACCATAGATCAACAATGGCACATGTATATCATCTGTCTCTTTTCCCAAGAAAAATGGCTTCTTGGAGAATTGACAAATATTAGCTAATTTATTTAAACATAATAGAAATGTTATATGAAAACAAATAATTAAAGCAAAACAAAAATTTGAGTAGAAGACAGCCGAAGGTGAGGAAAGCCAGGTAGCAGGTACTTGGTCACGATAATTACTGTATAAACACTGCCATTGGCATTAATGGTCATAAAGGAGTAGGAAACCCTAATTACTGTATGTACAAGTGCAATGAACATTTTACATATTAAAATAGTTCATTTAATGCATTTTAATGAATAAGCTTAGAAATATTCAAAACTATACATCCGAGTAACCAAGTACCGATTTTAGTATTCGATACTCGGACGTTTGATCGAGTACATGGGTTAACCTGGTACTCGTTGACATTCCTAGTTTTAATACTAAATTGATTTTTGCTCAGGTGAGCGATTTGGTCCCTGGGCCTCATGTTAAGAATTAACTCAAGTGAGTTAGTTCTTTGTAAAGTAATAAATAAGAGAAGTAACTTGATTTCATCTTGCCTATTCAATATATAGGCATATGAATATGAAAATTTCTTTGTGGGATTTTATTTCATTGATTGATAATTTTTTTTATGCACCCGGATCGATAGATCCCGGGCTTATATTATTTTTGTCCTGTCTGTTTGTCTGTCTGTCTGTTGTCAACTTTAACCTTCGCCATAACTTTTGAACAATAAAAGATAGAGACTTCATATTTGGTATGCATACTCCACTAATAAAGTCCTTTCAAATGACATCAAGGTCAATGACCTTGTGACCTTGACTGTGACCTATATGCTAAAAATAGCTTTTTCCACTGTTTGTCATAACTTTTGAACCATAGGAGATAGGGACTTCATAATTGGTATGCATACTCCACTGAAAAAGTCCTTTCAAACGACGGCAAGGTCAATGATCTTGTGACCTTGACTGTGACCTATATGCTAAAAATAGCTTTTTACACTTTTTGCCATAACTTTTGAACCATAGAAGATAGGGACTTCATATTTGGTATGCATACTCCACCGATTAGTTCTTTCAAATGACACCATGGTCAATGACCTTGTGACCTTGACTTTGACCTATATGCTGAAAATAGCTTTTTCCACTGTTTGTCATAACTTTTGAACCATACGAGATAAGGACTTCATATTTGATATGCATACTCCACCGATAAAGTCCTTTCAAATGACGGCAAGGTCAATGATCTTGTGACCTTGACTGTGACCTATATGCTAAAAATAGCTCTTTACACTTGTTGCCACAACTTTTGAACCATAGGAGATAGGGACTTCATATTTAGTATGCATACTCCACCGATTAAGTTCTTTCAAATGACACCATGGTCAATGACCTTGTGACCTTGGCTGTGATCAATATGCTTAAAATAGATTTTTTGAACTTTGTTGCCGCTGGCCGCATAGTGTTTCACAAACACATCTTGTTAATTGTTAAAAACGAAATAAACAAAATATAATCCCCAATGAAATTTTCTGCTTTTACAATATAAGTGGCATGCATGACGTTATATTTCATCCATTGTGAATTTATCTCATTTATTAAGGTCAGCCCTGAAGGACCAATTCCATGAGATCTACTTGAGATGTATATGCATGGTCCCCTTTTCCTTTTTTCTTAACTCTCTAAATATTCCTTCATATTTTCTAAACAATTGTCCTTATCAGTATTTCAATTTCATCTCTTTTCAAAGGAAATTTTAATAACTTTGTACACTGTGACTTTTGATCTTATATAAGGCGAAACCCCAAAAAATGTTTAATTCAAATTTTGCACAAATATTGAATATGGTATACAAGTGTACTAGTCTAGCAAATATATACAAGTGTACTAGTCTAGCAAATTTAAAAAATATCATATTTACATGTACTTACATGAATAACAATGGTAGATTTTACTTTTTGATTTTTCTTCACTTGTTACATGTAGTTCTCATTTATGCAATAGGTACATTTGAATCATCTACTTAAATTGCACTCTGTAAAGTGACATTATCATGGTAAAATTCATCTAGAAAATATTATTAGGGCCCCGCAAGGATTTGCGGGTGCCCTATAGTAATCACTCTGTCCGTCCGTCTGTCTGTCTGTCCGTCTGTCACTCTTCTGTCCACAAATTTTCTGTTTTTTTCTAATATCTTTTTTTATGGTTGCCCAATCAAGTTCAAATTTGGTATGGTAGTTCAGTAGGCAGAAATACATATTTTGATGCTAACTTTGGTTCTCTATGTCTTCTGGTTTGGAGCTGGGGTGGTGGGGTAGATTCCTTAACTATGCATAAGAATGAATGGACAACTTTTTTTATGGTTGCCAAATCAAGTACAAATTTGGTATGGTAGTTCAGTTGGCAGAAATACATATTTTGATGCTAAGTTTGGTTCTCTATGTCCCCTGGTTTGGAGCTGGGGTGGTGGGGTAGATTCCTTAACTTTATATATGAAAGCATTGACAAAGAGAGATAACTGCTGAAGATGTTCCCATTATAAACCGAATGCTGCTATGAGTCCCTTGGGATTAATTAGCTTTTCTCCTGAAGAAAATCCAGAGCATTATCTTTATCTGTCAAATTGAGATGAATTACCACCTCTGTCTGCAAATGAAGTTTGTTTTGAAGTTAAGTCAATTTGGAATGCTATGAACATTCTGAAATGTGGATTTTAATATAAATTTTTATTATTTATTTTTATTTAATAGTTATGATTTCATTGAATTCTAATAACAAGAAATAGATAAAAGAAGATTTTTTGATTTACTTTTTTTCACTTTATGTTAATTCAAGAATATTATTAATTTTTAGGATAGTTGTTTAAAAACGCCATTGTATCATTAATACTGAAAAAGTTCTTATTGTAACTGTAGGACTCCAAAGTGCGATGGGACTCCAAAGTCCGATGGTCACGCCGAAATCCGATGGTCTGCGCCAAACCCCGATGGTCTGACACGCCAAAGTCCGATGGTGCGAAAAAACAATTAACGTTTATGACGTCATAGTTCTACTGCGCAAAAATGCAATGCCGCGCCATGCCAAGGCCCGATTGTTTAAAATAAATACAAATAAATAATAAATGCAAAGACTAACCCTAATCTTTTTTATATAGGTGCGAGAATAACACTTAATAGTCGAAAAATGTGTTACAATTATATAAGCTAGATATCTCGGATCGGTGCTTGACTAACCCAAACCATTCCAATAGTGTGCGAGGACTAACTATAAAATCTCTCGGTTGAGTTCGAAGAAACACATTGGTGTTCAAGAACTAACCCTTATCAGTCGAATGGTGTACAAGGACTAACCCTAAAAGCTTGGTGGGCGAAAACAATAAGCAAAATCAGTAAAATTGTATGAGAGACAAATACTAAATCAATGGATTTTGAATGTAGAACGTCATGACGTCGGACTATTGTGACGTCATAAACGTTGAGTGTTCCTTCGCACCATCGGACTTTGGCGTATCAGACCATCGCACTTAAGAGCAACGTGTCTCATAGGAAACGAGCCATCGGACTTTGGGGTCCGTAAACACAACGAGCCATCGGGGTTTGGCGCAGACCATCGGGGTTTGGCGAGACCATCGGACTTTGGCGTCACCATCGCACTTTGGAGTCTTACAGTAACTTTAGAAGAAAATGATGAGAGAGGTACAATTAATCCCTTGGGATTAATTATCTAGCCTGCTGCAGAAAATTTAGTAGGCTTTTCTTTATCTGTCACTTTAAGATTAATGAAAACCTTTGTCTGCAACTGCTGCTTGTTTGAAGTTAAGGTCAAGCCTTCATGATATTTGCATTCATTGAAGGCTGGCATTTTATATAACACAAGCTTCATAATTGTTTAAATATACGTTCAATTTTAAGTTGTTCTTTACTGCTTAATGTAAATACAAGGATATTATTTTCAGGTTTTTGAATATTCAGGAATTATCTTGAAATTTTAAGAATACAGTTGCTGTTGCTTATTCTTCGTACATTTTTTAATCATTCCGTAAGCTGCACCCTATTAATTCTACCCCATGGCGGGGCTCTTGCTGACTGGTCAGTTTTCTAGTTATTATTATATCCTGAATATACACAGTGTTGTATCTCACTGCAGATATTTGATTTTCTTCATTTTTCTGTTTCCTAATTGAGCAACAAACAGATTGTCATTTGTATCTGTACACAGTCCCCAGGGTTGACTCAGTCCACAGTCTATGTAACTGAGGAACTGTCCATCCTGATCTATGATGTGGACACAGTCATTGTTATAATCAGCTGTAAGGATGTGACTTTGACTGTCTGTGGTGATTCCTAGTGGATTGAATGGTTGGTTCTTTGGAGCAGGAGTATGTCCAGTGTACCTGAATCTCAGTTTCCCGGCCTGATTGACCACCACTACTGCTTTAGCTCCACTGTCAGACACACAGATATCCAGGTTCCTGTTCTCAGTTATATACATACATGTACTACTAGACGGATAGAGAGGGTTATGTTTATCATCAAATTGAATGGTTTGTTTCTCTGTGGAGCCAGAGTAACGGACAACTTTTGTTTGTTTGTAATCATTACTGTCCATGATAACCAGGAGGTCACCAGAGGAGGTACTACAGATATTGCGAGGATACCAGTTTTGTAGTCTGATCACCTCTTCTATCTTCTTATTCTTCACAATGTTCACAGTTCTATCAATGTCATCAGTATAAGTTAGATCTCCACTTTTTGTCACTGCTATGTCAGATGGTCTTTTCTCTGACTTGGTTGTGATTGACTTGAGTAGAGATCCATGTAAATTAAAAATTCTCTTGATTGTGAATAGTGATCCCTGATTTATGCTGTAGAGTTTCATGGTTCTGTCATCTCCACTTGTCCATATTTCTTCATCACTCAGACAGGCCACATTGTAAAGGTAATATTGATACCCAGTGTCTATGGTGGTGACAGTCTCTGGTTCATCAAGCAGCTGTTTGACTGGAGGAGAGGATCCAGCTTCTGGTGATTTCTGTGTTGTCTTCATGCTGTAGCCATGTTTATCTGAAGTTAAAGAACTTGATGATAAGGTGCCAAACAGTTTACTAAGTTCTTGGATTTTTTCTGGATTGAATTTAAGTGGAGATGGTGTTATTTTGTCTGGAAGATTTCTATGTCTGTCTACATTGAGAGTAATACTGAAGAGTTTTGAAATGTTATTAGAATCCTCAGCAAGATCAATTGAATCGATTTCATCTTTGATGTCAGACATTGTCTTGTTTATTTCATCCAGATGTTTCTGTAGAGTTTGTAACTGTGTGTTTTTCATCTCATCAACTTCAGCTTTCAGTTTCTGGACAAGTTTGTCAATTTCTCTGTGCCAGTCCTCTCCATGTTTTGTTATGGCTGTTGAGAGATCTCCATATTCCTTTTCTAACTGACTCATTCTGTTTTGTATATCAGAGGCAATGTCCTGGTAGGTTGGATAAATCATATTATTTAGTTCATTTTGTTCATTGACAATTTTATTCTTTCTTTCATCCACAACTTGTAAGATTTCTGATAATTTATGACCTAGATGTTGATCAGATGCAATGCACTTAGGGCAGACAGGAATGTCACATTGGTTGCAGTACATTGTACTTTGGTCTTTGGAATGAGATTTACATCCAGGGTAGAGGGGGGTAGATTTCCTGGCCTGAAATTTGACAACTTTGTGGTCCTTGGATTCATCTGTTGAGATGTGTTCTCCCACACAGGCCTTACACAGGTTGACAAGACATGTATCACAGTGCATCTCTACCACAGCGGTTTCACACAGGTCACATCGCATCACGTCCTGGGCACTGGTACGGGGGTCCATGATCAAATTTGTGACTCTGAAGTATAAATAGATATTTGTTGTTCTGAATATCTAACAGGATAAAATAAAAGTAATACCGTGATGCTGAGAGTGTGGACAAGGGTTTAAAGAAACATATATGGCAAAATCAAAAATATTGTACAAATCCTTACAAGTTAACAACAAACTTTTCTTTGAAAATATGTCACCACATTTCCAGAATAATTTTGTTTTTTTTACTGTGACAATAACACTGTCACAGTAACTTAATTAACACTTCATGTTCAAAAGTTCAGGGTTCAAGATCCAGCCATGAAAAAACCTTAATCAGTAAAAGATAACATATCATTACCACAATGCGTTGTATTTCCACTATAGAAGAGTTATACTTCTTAGTGTGCTCTTTTGTGAAAAAGTCGGAAAATGTACAAATCTTGCGGGATTTCCAGGACAAACGTAACATTTAAACAATAAAATGCTTTCTTTGTTTGTTGTTACTGGAATGAACGGAAGCAGCTGTTGCAGAAAAAATACATAACCCGCTTACGCGGGTTATGTAATTTTTTTCTGCAATAGCTGCGACCGTTCATTCCAGTAAAAACAAACAAAGAAAGACATTTTATTGTTTATATTTATATCTGTTTAAATTATCATTTTAAGTAGGATTAAAAATATTAATTATTGTGTTAATGATGCGAACGTCTTTGTACGTTTCATTGATGGAACGGCCACTGATCAAGAAATCTGTACTGGTGATATGCCTAATGTAGTTTATGCAGGGATGAACGCAATGGGTTTTCTTAAGAAATAAAGAAGAAAATATTCAGTGGATGTAAATATAAACTTGTAAACAATATGTTGAATGTCGTTGAACAAATCCTAACTAAATGAAATATATATTTTATTGCTGTGGATTTTATATTCATCAATAGTAGGAATGACAATGATATATATAAATATTATTATATATTATTATAACAGTAACTTGATAAAAGGGCCGTATCACGTTGAGTTGACAGGCGTGGATCATCAGATCTAACGAGACGTGAAGCGTTGAGTTTGATCTGATGATCCGTGCCTGTCAACGAGACGTGATACGGCTCTTTGGATCAAGTTACTGTTATAATGATAAATTTATTATATACCCCCTTATAACTGGCTAAATATATTAAAATATATACATTTGTGGTATCTCTCCATTATATAAAGATACAGAGAGAAAATATCTTCAATTCTGTATGAAGTTTGTCAGAGATCAATACGTGACCTAATCACACGGCGCAACAATATCGACCAGTAAATAAATTATAAAATTACCTGATCTACTTGCTTTTCATGTAAAAAATGGACAAAATAAGCAAGTAAAATGATAATTATTTTATTTAAAATGTAAACAGGTATTTCACACAGTTTTTGGGCTATTGATTCAACCTGTGTACATAGAGAAAAGTAGCGTTTGTTTACATTTTTCTTCATTTTTGTCAGCTGCACAGTCTCTAATGTTCATCCTTATTATTTTGGTAGACCTTTCATTAAATTTTCATGAAAAACTTTTATTAGGGCCCCGCAAGGATTTGCAGGTGCCCTATAGTAATCACTCTGTCCGTCTGTCTGTCTAGCTGTCCGGCTGTCTGTCTGTCTGTCCATCTGTCACTCTTCCGTCCACAAATTTTCTGTTTTTTCTAATAACTTTTTTTATGGTTGCCCAATCAACTTCAAATTTGGTATGATAGTTCAGTAGGCAGAAATACATATTTTGATGCTAACTTTGGTTCTCTATGTCTTCTGGTTTGGAGCTGGGGTGGTGGGGTAGATTCCTTAACTATGCATAAGAATGAATGGGCAACTTTTTTTATGGTTGCCCAATCAAGTACAAATTTGGTACGGTAGTTCAGTAGGCAGAAATACATATTTTGATGCTAAGTTTGGTTCTCTATGTCCCATGGTTTGGAGCTGGGGTGGTGTGGTAGATTCCTTAACTTTATATAAGAATGCATTGGCAAAGAGAGATAACTGCTGAAGATGTTCCCATTATAAACTGAATGCTGCTAGGAGTCCCTTGGGATTAATTAGCTTTCCTCCTGAAGAAAATCCAGAGCATTATCTTAATCTGTCACATTGAGATTAATTACCACCTCTGTCTGCAAATGAAGTTTGTTTTGAAGTTAAATCAATTTGGAATGCTATGAACACTCTGAAATGTGGGTTTAAATATAAATTTTTATTATATATTTTTGTTTGATAGTTATGATTTCATTGAATTCTAAAAAAAAAAAAAAGAAATAGATTAAAGAAGATTTTTTGATTTACTTAAAAATATATTAATTCAAGAATATTATTAATTTTTAATGTAGTTGTATAAAAACCCCATTCTATCATTAATACTGAAAAAGTTCGTATTGTAAATTTAGAAGAAAATGATGAGAGAGGTACAATTAATCCCTTGGGATTAATTATCTAGCCTGCTGCAGAAAATTTAGTAGGCTTTTCTTTATCTGTCACTTTAAGATTAATGAAAACCTTTGTCTGCAACTGCTGCTTGTTTGAAGTTAAGGTCAAGCCTTCATGATATTTGCATTCATTGAAGGCTGGCATTTCATATAACACAAGCTTCATAATTGTTTAAATATACATTCAATGTTAAGTTGTTTTCTACTGCCTAATGTAAATACAAGGATATTATTTTCAGGTTTTTGAATATTCAGGAATTATCTTGAAATTTTAAGAATACAGTTGCTGTTGCTTATTCTTCGTACATTTTTTAATCATTCCGTAAGTGCACCCTTTTAATTCTACCCCATGGCGGGGCCCTTGCTGACTGGTCAGTTTTCTAGTTTATCTTTGAATTCTACTACAATAAATGTGTAAATCTGTTGGAAAATATCATTGCAATATCATGCCATGAACAGCTGCCAAACACCTCGGCGTTTTCGTAGTTCAATGTAAAGCTGTCGCCAGTGTCTCCGTGTTTATCAATGTTTTACGATAAGTTTACCTTTAGTTACCGAAAACGTAGAATGTTTTTGATCAAACTGCAAATTAAGTGGCTCGGACAAGTGTCTAAATCCATCGGATCCATCCATCCCTTTCCGGTGACCGAAATTCCTCCAACTTTTTATCATCAAACTTCGGACGTTTTTCTTGTGTCTTTTCAGCATCGATTATCATTTTTCACGAATAAAAATATTCCCAGACAACAATCTGTTCACTATTATTGATCATTAGTAGCCTTTCACAAAATATTAGGTATATAGTAACAATTTATATCTTTTATTGATCATATGTATCTATTTACCTTATGGTATCATCTAAATACAATACACATGCCTCTGGAATGTCGTTATTTATATCAATGGATTATAAATTTTAGGTTCTCGCTCTTTTACATGTCTTTAAGTTTCTCTATTCTTTAAATGGAATGACAGGTAAATTTAACATTTAAAATTTGAACCGAGTTTGGCATATTTCCTACTATCCGCAACGCCATGCTGCTCCATTCAGACGACCAAACACACCTCTAATTCTGAAGAGTTCACTAATGGAAAAACAATGTACAGCTTACTCCACTTATATTGAACTCGCTTATTTTGAAATTCCGCTTATTTTGAAATAGAAATAAATCCCCAGTTTTTGCCTCTCATATTCTTTGCATTAAAATAACGGTTATATTGAAATCGGATATATTGAATTTTCGCTTATATTGAAGCCACTGATCGGTCCCCACAGGTTATAATGAGTTGTTTTCATAACGGTTATATTAAAGTACTCCCTGGCTGCTGTCATTACGGTTGGTGGCAATAATTATGCCTGATTGACCAGGTGATATACAAAGGTTTGAATAATTAAGTTTTCACCTTATGTGTTTTTATACTGCATGTTAATTAATATTCTTACGAAATAAAATTCTTCACTGGCAAATTCTTTGCGTCCATGTATATAATACGGACATATCGAGGCTAAACATCTAAACGTAATATTACAATAGTAACCCCCACAGATCAAGAAAAAAAAAACATAACTTTGCGTGCTGTTAATGATATGCCTAAATTCAAAATAACTAAGGGATAAACCCGAGTACACTTACGATGAAATACAAGCAGCGTTCGGCAGTACTCAGCCGTTTTAGTCCGGTGAATTTTCTCCAAAACGCAAATAAATGCGATTGGGGAATAATAATGAGGTTGAAGATTGTCTTTTTAATGCATCAGAAATAAAAAAAATATTTTAACTTTCAAGGAGTCATATTCTATGTTATCTGATCACTGTTATAGATAAACGAGAACAAAGTTAATTTGTTCGGGTTTGTATTTCTTTATTTTAGATCGGGATTGAACTTGTAAAAATGGCGGCTTCACGATTTCGCTTATATTGAAATACGGATATATTGAAATAATTTGCATGGTTCCCTGAATTTCAATATATCCGGAGTAGGCTGTATTAAGATTCCTCATTCCAAATGGACCTTACTGTCAAGTAAAGGTCTTGACCAAGTCTTACAGAAGTGAAATACTGTAAATGAATTGAAAAATTCTCAAATGGGACGTAAACAATATGCAATCAATCAGTCTCATTACTGATATTCAGCAAAATATCAAAATTTTAAAGTAAAATAAACATTACCTGATGTAAGACAGTAATGGCTGACAGTTTTTTGTACTTTGGTCACATGATTCACCCACCTGTGTTATCTACCTGTCAGGTAATTTACTTCCTGGTCTATATCTAGTGGAGATTTGAATTTTATCAGTTTGAACTGTGGCTTACTGTTTGTATTAAGTTTTGTGTCAATTATTTGTGTAAATGTTATAAGCATATTTCATGAAGTGTATGTGCTAGCACACGTACACAAAAAAAAATAAGGCCAACATTTTTGAGTTGGCTCGCGTAGCAAGCTACTCCCTGTCGACATAGCCGTTTCAGAGCTGTAAAATTTTTCACGCATTCATCAAGGTGATCCATACGCCAAAGATAATAGTTCTAGCAAAAAATGCTTTGGTTTGAGTGAGTTGTATAAACTTAAGAGGTAAAAACTGTATAAAATTTCATACTGTAACATTATTTATGCCTTCTTGCTTTTAAAGAAATTTTTGATTAAATACCTGTAAGATGTACAATTACTGTGTATGAATATGTTCAAGCTTGTTAGGCGGATCTAATCTTCCCATCTGAAGTTTATTTATAATTGACTTAGAATACTCCCTAACACAAACACCTACTGCTCTCATTAGCTGCAGCTAGTTGTTGTTGAAAATCTATTTTTAGAATCCAGATTTGCTCTGGGAATCTTTAACCTAATTATTCCATAACACTGACCACTTGAGCTAATGTGCTTAAATTCATTATAGAATCCATGCAGTCAAAATAATACGGAAACCCATTAGTGCCAACCTGTATATGTAAAGGAAAAGCAATATACACTTTATTTATGAACCGAACATGGATCAGACATATAATATTCAATCTCTAAAGATGCAAAATAAACTGAATATATTAAGGTATGGTGCCCAGGTGTATGAAATAGCTCAATTGATTTGAGCCAGTCAACTCGCAGGCCCTTCAGGCCTTTGATTTTATTTCCTGTTTTACGGGAATTTTTTTCAAAAATTTGAGTCAGGGGGTGGAAATAAAAACAAAATCTTCAAATTCAAGCAGTCGGTCAAAAAAATAAAAATAAAATAAACAAATGTAACAATTTTTTTATTTTTTAATTTAAGAATGGAATTGTTTTATTGCCTAAATTTGGTAGGAAGAGGGTGTTATTTGAAAAATTAATGCATGCAAAACAATTTTATCATAATTTTGGGGTATTCAAAAAAATAACAAGATTTTAGGATTTTGAGTAACTATCATATGGCAAGCATATAGTGAGACTTTTAATGGATTGGTTAAATTATTTCACAAGTGAGACTAATTAAAAGAAAATCTGAGTATCTTTTTCAATGCAATTCAAATTAATATACACATACCGGTAGGTGGATAAAATGTATCTTATCTCTTGAAAACATACTGAAATTGTCTCAATGCATGCTATAACTTTCAAAGTACATCATTGTAGAAAATGCACGTACATGTAATAAAATAAAATCAGGGCTAGACAAATAGCATTGCCCGACGCCCGGGACAACCATTTTTGGTTGGAGGGCAAGTAATTTGATAACAGGTGCCTGCCCGCGGACAAGTACTTTTTTACAATTAACAAAAACAAGAGGCCCATGGGCCTTATAGGTCACCTGAGCATTATGCAACAACTTTCCAGTGATTGAATTTGATTCATGTTTTAATCCAGATGCTATGGCATTCACAATTTTGAAAGAGGCTCCATTGATCATCATAACAATACACTTAGCAGCTGCTTAGTTTGTTTACTTAATACCCATAGGCAGGGTAGGGGAACAAAAAATGCATTTCAAGTAATCAGTAATATTCAGCATGATCAGTAATGCCCCAATCACACATGAACCCCTGACCCTTAGGCCTAGATCCACATATTACACAATTTTTGAAAAGGCACCCTTGCTTTTCAAAAATATTTGATTAATACCAAGGAGCATATTTTGAACAATTCATCCAGTTTCAGTATATAAGTACAGCACCCCCCCCCCTCCTTTATGGTACCCCTGACCCTGGGGCCTTGAAATTCACAATTCTGGAAGATAAGTACCCTTGCTCATCATAACTATATAGGTAGTTCATCTGCTTAATACCAAGGAGCAGAGAAGAAAACTTTCAAAGATTCAATGTATTTTCTCTATATAATCAATAGAGCCACACCCTATCACTAGAACCCCTGACCCTAGGGCCATAAAATTCACAATTTTGGAAGAGGTAGTCTTGCTCATCATAACTATGTAATTAGTTTATTTCATTCCTAGGAGCAGAGAAGAAGATTTTCAAAGAATTCATGTATTTTCACTATATAATCTATAGACCCCCCCCCCCCCTTACACCAGAACCCCTGACCCTGGGGCCATAAAATTCACAATTTTGGTAGAGGCACTCTTGCTCATCATAACTATGCACTTAGTTAGTTTATTTAATACCCAGGAGCAGAGAAGAAGATTTTCAAAGAATTCATGTAATTTCACTATTATAATCTATAGAGCCCCACCCTTACACCAGAACCCCTGACCCTGGGGCCATAAAATTCACAATTTTGGTAGAGGCACTCTTGCTCATCATAACTATGTACTTAGTAGGTTTATTTAATACCCAGTAGCAGAGAAGAAGATTTTCAAAGAACTAATGCATTTTCACTATATACTTATTTGGCCCCACCCTAGCACTAGAACCCATGACCCCGGGGCCATGAATTTCACAATTTTGGTAGAGGACTCAATGCTGATTACAATCATGCAAACAGTTTGACTGCTTGATGTCCAGGAGTAAAGAAGAAGATTCTTAAAGATTGCACTAATTTTAGTGGTTTTTGCCCCACCCCCCGGGCCCCAGGGGGGCAGGGACCATGAAATTCACAATTTTTGTTCCCCTTTACCCATAGATGCTATATGCCAAATTTGGTTGTAATTGGTTCAGTGGTTTCAGAGAAGAAGCTGAAAATGTTCAAATGTTAATGCACGACGGACGACGAACGATGACGGACGAAAAGTGATAGCAATAGGTCACCTGAGTTTACTCAGGTGACCTAAAAATCATGTACCGTTCTCAAATATCTTTTGTGTAATCGCTTTTAAAGTAATCACATGAATCACAGCAAAGCACCTGTTTTCACTGCTGTTCACCACTGCACGTAGATCGAATAATCAGAACTCCTCTAGAATTAACCCATTAATGTGTTGTTAAAATATGCAGATGTCGTAAAACATGGAGTTATCGATGTCGTCAAAAACATTGTATGGGAATTTAGACATTTGTCAAAATATTAAATTCATACTGTGAATACAGATGCTAGTGGTATTAAAATTGTTGTTGATTGCTGTTCCCTGGTAATCACACAGCCATGATGTCGATCTCATAATCGCCATGCAGTAATGTTTCTGTTCACAGTTTTGTGTTGTTTGTGGGTTTTATGAGATTGATCAAAGTTCGATATCTTTACCTTTTTCATTAAATAAATACATTAATTTAAAGAAAGGTGTATCTTATTGCAGAATTTTGAGGAGGAATACTCCTTAAACACGTTTAAATTAAACATTTTCCTCTAAATTTATCTGTGGAAGAATTTCGCGATTTTAGATCTAGGATGGTCTTCATGTAGTGTTTTGGTGTCTCACTCAAAAGAAATAATTTAATATCAATGCTTGAATTCTATGTTATTTAAGAAAAAGTTGGGACAAGCATATTTTTTGGTAGGACAAGTAGTTTTACGATGGTAACCTGTCCGAGGGCAAGTACTGCAAAATTCTATTTGTCTACCCCTGAAAATAGTAAATGTAAAATAGACTATGACATGACAATTACTCTGTTAACTGCAGAATTCGTATATTTCTTAATACTGGTTCTAATCCACAATTTTTGAATTTAAAAAAACACAGGTGCTTGAGGACAGGAACCCCCCCCCATATAGACCCCTGGGCCTGTTAGACTTTTTTTCACATATATTATATATGGATGACACATTTGTGATATAATCTATCCTATCAATTCAGAAAATTTGCTTAAACTTACATTTTATAAAGATATCTACCCTCTCTATTTTATTTTTATAAGAGAATGTAGGGTAGATTTAATAGAACGTTTGTTTTAGGTTATTTTTCGATTTGCTGGTATAGATCATATCACAAATATGGTAATGAAAGATTTTTTATGAGAAAAAAATCGAAAAAGCCCAGGGGTCTATATCGAGGGGGGGTGGGGGGGGTCCTGTCCTCAAGCACCTGTGAAAAAAACAGGTCATATTTGTATGGACGTAACGTTATCATTTGCAGCTTTGTTTTTCCCTAGTGGTAAAAAGGTTGTTTTACAAAGAAAGAGCTCTTATAACCACCATCATGTGCATTTATTTGTTACATGGCAAGTAAAATTCCATGTTGATCGAATCTTAAGTGTGATGAACATTATAATAATGAGTGGAAGTTGTGACTCGGAATTTCCTCAGTCACGCCACTTTCTACAGTGTTCTATTCTCTTGTTACAAGAAAAAGAAAACACTATTGTAATAAAAATAAGTTTCAGAATAATCTTCAAGTCGTATTTCAATGATTTCAAACAATTGTCAAAGATAATACTTACTTAAAACCTCCCAAAACAAAGGGTTGACAGAACCTCAATTTCCACGTGCCGTGGCCCTCCGCGTAACATTTGATCAAGATTACTATTTCGTCTACTTTTTTCAGTCTTTCATTAAAAGTTAATTTAAAATTAATGTTTTTTTCAAATAAATGTCACGTCACTTTTTAAAATGACTGGGTGCATTTAGAAAATTACCCTACGCTTCTGACATTTTGACGCTAACTTTCATGCTGTGCAGTAGCTATCCACGCTTCACCAATCTCTACCCAGAGTTATCGTTCCACTTATACCTCTGTCAACGTCTAAAAAGTAGTACGGAAGTGGAGGGACGTGATTTTTCTTTTTAAATGTTGTTTAAAATTGTTCACAAGAAGATTAACACATTTACATTTCTATATATGTGTATTAATGCTGCAAGTTGTTTTTCTATAAAAACTAATTATAATAAAATCATGTTGATATTTATCGGCAATACATTTTAAATTTTCCACGTTCCTAATGTCCTGTCGAGAAATAATCCCTTATAGGATAAGGTGAAAAAGCGATATCTGATTCTAATTCTCTTAAATTAATGTTTATTTAACCCGTTAAAGAAGAATATAGAAGTTTTACATTCATAATTTATGATGCAATAGTTGAACGAAAGTTTTGCCAAGAATATTGGCATTTAGACGTAGACAGAGGTGTTGTAGCGAAGTGAACGACAACTCTGGGTAGAGATTAACGCTTCACATTCATGCTCATTAGTTTTGCCAACTGTGATTGGATGGATTTATTTACCTCAGCCAATGACAATTCACGTTTTGAAAGGCTTGTTAAAATTTTGTTGACGTTTCTTTTATTTTTTCAGTGACTATAAATAAGCTATCGGCGGGAGAAACAAAAATAAAACTTGAAGAAGAGACTTTTATTTTTATTTCATTTTAGCCCAAATTAGGGTCGGCGCTCCCGTAAAACAGTAAATTAAAAAATGTTGGCCTAAAATTGTCTGTGTTTGCAATCCTCTCTTGTTTGTCTGGCATGGAACAGTTTGAGCGATTTGTTTATTCTGCATATTTTGATTGGCATTGTTAAAATGTGTAACATTGACACAAGAAGATCAATTAAAAAAAAAATGAAGTTAATCTGGAAATTTTGTCAAAATTGATATTAGGGTGGTTCAATAAGTATAATTATGCAAAAAGTCATCAAAAAAGAAGAAAAGTAATTATTATACCCCCCGCAAACGAAGTTTGGGGGGGTATATAGGAATCACCTTGTCTGTCTGTCTGTCTGTCCGTCTGTCCATCTGTCCAGCTGTCTGTCCGTCTGTCTGTGCAATTGTGTCCGGTCCATATCTTTCTTACAGAGGGACATTAGAATCTACTACTCCACACTAAGATTGCTCATAACCTAAGGGTGTGTCATGACCTTGACCAAAGGTCATTTGGGGAAGTTCAAGGTCACTGGAAGAAAAATTTCATAATTCGTGTCCGGTCCATATCTTTCTTATGGATAAACTTGGTAGGTTCTCATTTCACACAAAGATTGCCCATGACCCAAGGGTGTGTCATGACCTTGACCCAAGGTCATTTGGGGAAGTTCAAGGTCACTGGGAGAAAAATTTCAAAATTCATGTTTGACACATATCTTTTATGGATAAACTTGGTAGGTTCTCAGTTCATACAAAGATTGCCCATGACCCAAGGGTGTGTCATGACCTTAACCCAAGGTCATTTGGGGAAGTTCAAGGTCACTGGAAGAAAAATTTCATAATTCGTGTCCGGTCTCTATCTTTCTTATGGATAAACTTGGTAGGTTTTCATTTCACATAAAGATTGCCCATGCCCCAAGGGTGTGTCATGACCTTGACCCAAGGTCATTTGGAGAAGTTCAAGGTCACTGGTAGAAAAATTTAATAATTCGTGTCCGGTCCATATCTTTCTTAAGGATAAACTTGGTAGGTTTTCATTTCATACAAAGATTGCCCATGACCCAAGGGTGTGTCATGACCTTGACCCAAGGTCATTTGGGGAAGTTCAAGGTCACTGGAAGAAAAATTTCATAATTCATGTCCGGTCTATATCTTTCTTATGGATAAACTTGGTAGGTTTTCATTTCACATAAAGATTGCCCATGACCCAAGGGTGTGTCATGACCTTGACCCAAGGTCATTTGGGGAAGTTCAAGGTCACTGGAAGAAAAAATTTATAATTTGTGTTTGATACATATCTTTATTATGCAAAAACTTACTTCTGAAAAACCCAGCGGGGGGTATTTTGTCCCAATTGGACAGTTCTAGTTCTTACTAGTTTCAATCCCTCAAGGCATTCCATGTTACCCTTTACACAAGTCTAAGGTCTTTATACCCATAAATAGAAAACCTCTGCATTCTCATCTATAGAGATGTCCCAAAGACACTATATGAATATCCTTTCCCTTGATATATCTGACATTGTACAATCTTTCTTTTGGTTGTTTTCATGCTTTTTGGGAATGAGAGGTTCTCACAATGGCTGAGATCTAGTGAATATTGGTGATGGAAAAGTTCTAGGTACTTTCATTTCTTCAAAATCGTAATTAATTTCTACGAGAATATAATTATGCAGGTATAGGAAAATTACCCTTGGTCCCTGTATTTGGTTTTCCTTTGCAGGAAATCTGTTTAACTTTCCTTTGTGCAATTTGAACATGAAAGTTCAACAGATGCTATTCCTTCATTAGGATGTATGAACATGTTTTATTGGACCTCTTGAAATACATGAAAACTAATAATAAAACATATTAGGAGCTCTTAATTTTGCTAACTTACTTATATGCTGTAAAAACAAAAATTTTCATGGGGATCACATTTCCTTGATTTGTTAATTGTCTAAACAGTTTCTTAGGCATTTAATTTCATGGAATAAGAAGTTACCCCATTCAATATATTGTCATAAAAATTCCTTGTGGGATTTCATTTCGTTGATAATTATTAACTAGTAACTACAAAATAAACGAAATATAATCCCCAGTGAAATTATCTGCTTCTATAGTATTATTGCCATTCATGACGTTATATTTCAACCCTTAAGGTGATTATTTTTCCTTTATTAAGGTCTGCCCTGAAAGACCGATTCCATGAGATCTACTTCCTGCCTGACATTCCAGAGCTGGCCGACGCTAATGCTGTTCTGAAGAAATATACAGAGATAGGGCCATCTAGGTGATTCTTTACTAATTACTTAAATCTCGTTTTATACACAATAGCGTGCATTTACGTCATTAACTGTCGGGTGCCACTGATTTTATTAAAAAGTTGTTTCATTACTAAATAAGACAACAATAATAATTTTATAATTTCATTTCTTTTTACGGTATCTTTGGATTGTATTTGATGTAGTACCTGCTAATTAGATAAAATTATTTTTAATTCTACAGCCAGTCAGACTTTGGGACCAAATTAAAACACACAATAAAGGGAGTCCAGCATGAGAGTGCAGACATCAGAATCCATGCCCTGTCACAGCTCAGGACCCTGCTACAGCAGGAAAAGGTAGGGGAATACTGGGGGGATGGGATACATTAAATATTTTTACATTGAATTTCAAAAAAGAAAGCAGTATAATATGAATATGTATTCATTGCTTCATATGTTGTTTTAAATTTATGGACTTTTATACCACTCTCAGGCATCTTGAAACTGGTGACATTTAAGAGATGAAATTATTTATTCCATTGAAAAATTCTTAACTAAATTGATAATTCAGAATAGTTTTATAAGTTTTTTTTATTAATGCTTATTTAATATGTACAATGTCATAGAAAAAAAACATGCTATGAACAAAATTAGATAATTTTCATTTGGCACTTAGAAGTAAGGTTCATTGATCCTAAACAAAATATGCACTAAAAAAATCAGTATTGGAAATGACAGACAGTCACACTGTAAAGTAAGTCACAATACAAGTCTCGGTTAGATCAACACAACTTAGTTCCTATATGCACACTGTAACACGGAGTCCATACAATCACTTCGTTTGGATTTCCTGGCGAGCTCTCGAGTTAGGCTCACCATCTGTACATGACTGGTAAACTCTGGAAATTTTTTGATAAAGTAGTTAGGCACTTGTTTCCTTGTGTTGTTAGCCCGACTTCTCTTGTTTGCAAACCAAGACTTCACCTGCTGCTCCGAGATCCCAGTCCTCTTGGCCAGTTCACTTTTCACTTCGTCCGACGGATACGGATTTTCTCGGTTTGCCTCGTACCACTCGCTGAGAATCCGCCGAGCCTCTGGATGAAGCTGCTTGTAATTGTTGGGCTTCCCATCAGTTCCGTTGTCTGAGTATCTCTGACCTTTGAACTTGAATTTGATTGGATGTTGATTGCCTGTGATGGAGAGGGTGTTGTAGTTACGGACTCGCTTGTTGGCCATCCATTTCTTGATCTGCTGTTGCGTGAGTCCTGTTTGCTTGGCGAGTTGCTCCACTTCTAAGTCTGATGGATAAGGATATCGAATGTGTTCATCATACCAGGCAGACAGGATACGAGTTGAATCAGCTGTTATCTTCTTTCCTTGAGGCTTTTCTGACATTCTTGGCTGCTTTGACTCGATGTTTTCATCGTTAGGTTCAGGACACAGTTTCCTCTTGAGAGAATGTCTTCCCACAGTAACAGTCTCCATGGTAATAGAGTTGTCACTTGCTATTGATTGGTTAGTTTCTTCACTTCTGTAATCCTCTTTCACAAAGTCTGTACTTCTTTTGAAGATATTCCCACCATTAAAAATATGTGTATGTGTGTTAATGTCAAATGGTTGTAAAACACAATTCTTTTTTGATTGAATTATTGCACTTAACTTGGAGTCCTCACTACACTTGCCAGCATCAGAATGGTGATCACTTCCATCAGAGACACAGGAACTTGCGTCATCCTCACATATCCCAGAATCCCCTAGCATGGTCTTTGTCCTGAAAAAACTTAAATCTGTTTCCTCATCAGTCACAATCTCTCTGCTCAGGTCAACTTCCAAACATTCAGGTGAACTGACTACCTCTGGGATGGAATCTGGAGTATCGGGTCTTTTAACACAAGAATCGTTCTGTTTACCGGCAGCGAATGCTAACTGTCTGGCTACCTGTCCACTAGATTTGTGAGGGAAGGCCATGCTGACAACACCCTTGTCTGTTGTTAAGAGTGGCTTGCTGATGACATTGTTTGAGGTCACGTGAGGCAGATTCTTTTTATGTTGGACTTGCTGTAAAATGACTTCATACTGTTGAATGAGATCTAGACGTTTCACATCATGGTGATGATTGACGGCTTTCCGGTGTTGGTCGGAGATTCCTGCTGCACACAGTGCCTGGTATCGCGACACCTCGATCTGTCCCACCTCACCGCTGTAGGTCGACTCCAGATTAAGTCCCTCTGATCGTAAAGATTCAATGGCGCGTAGCTCCAAGAATTTCTCCTGTAGCTTCATGTGTCTGGGAAACACATCACAGTGTTCTGATTTCACAGTTGTATTGTTCTGACTGGAGTCAATGAGATTAGTCGGTACCTGCATGTGTAAGCACTCCTGAGCCAGTAGATTCTGTAGATCTCTGAACATGGGGTTCTTCTGTAGGCGTTTGAGGTAAGCGTGGTGGTGATGTGATTCAGCGGGGGGCATCTGTGACGGTGGCGACATGAGAAACGGAGACAGAGGCACCGGGGGGATGGGGGAGGTGAAGGGGGACAGTGTGGGGGTGATGGAGGGAGGGGAGAATATCTCCAGGTCCCCCAATCTGGTACCCACAGGGCCATGTCTCTGGGTGGTGCTGGCACTGGGTGGGGGAGAGAAGAGGCTGAGGCCATTCCTCAAGGAAATGTGGTGGTCCATTCCATCCATCAGAGAGGAAAACATCATCTTTGATTTTGTTATTTTGTTTCACAGTGTCTTAAAATTTTTGAAGTTTGTATATTACATGATATCACTCAAAATTCCAAAAATAAACCAAAAGTATTGTTCAGGCCTCGCATAAATGTATAACTTTTTCCACTTTGAAGCAGAATCTCTGAGTAAATGTCTTAAAGCAGCACATAAAGGTCCACTTATATTGAAAAGAAAGCTCACTATGAAGTTGTGTTGTTGAGTTCTAGTTATGAAATGATGTTCCATAGTTTGATATTTGCAGTTTTTATTTGAAATGTTTAAAATCACACATTAAGAACATATGAGGAGTAGCTCAGTATATTTACACCTCTGTGTCACCAGAGACAGGTAGAGGAGTGGAGAGGTGTGTAAATCTATTGTCTTTGGCGGGGAAGTTGTGTTTTCTTAGGCACATCAAAAGACATTAACTGTAATGGGGCAGTGTTTATGCAGACTCCAACAGAAGGTCTCTCAATGACAAGGAGGAGATTGCAGTCCAAACACCCAGTAGAAGGTACAGATGGGCAGGTACAGCAAGGCTTTGATGTTTACCTGTTTATCTAAACAGGTGTGATAATTAGCCTCCACACACTGGTAGAGCTAGCTAATTGTTCTAACTACACCCCATTATCTATTGACTGGATGATTGCTGTACAATAATTAGATAAGGACAGATTATTGGGACATTAGAGGGCTGGATTAGACAGCTTGTGGATATAATACAGGATTGTCCCCCCCTGATGAGTTGTCTCTGTCACTGGTTTCCTTACTGTCCAGTGTTTCCCAGCCACTGTCAGTTAATATAGAAGCTTGTATATGTACTAACAGCTGCCCCCTGCTCTCTAAATTATTAAAGTAATAATAACTATTACTTCACATTGAATTTGTAGAGTTTATACTTTTAAAATGTTTTTACAGTGTGAGTGAAAGTTAGGTTTATATATAATTTGTTATTTTATAGTTTAAAAAATATTAGAATAAAGCTGGTGGATTTTCTGTTCATAAAATCTGTAAACATCTCAGTGGAATATCTGAAATGAAAGCATATTTTTTTTTCTCTTTTTTTTTAAAAACAAAATATATATATATACTGGGATATGAAATTAATTGTTTTGGAATTATTTGTATAAAAATATGAAAAATTGAGTTCTAAATATTTTTTAATTCTTAAAAAACTTTTAGAACTAAGAGATTTAAGAAAATATTTTGGGAAAAAATATTTAAAATTTATTTATTTATTTATTTATTTATTTATTTATTTATTTATTTATTTATTTATTTATTTATTTATTTATTTCATTTATTTCATTCATTCATTCATTCATTCATTCATTCATTCATTCATTCATTCTAATTCATTCATTCATTCAATTCATTGAATATATTCAGTTTTCATTCAGTTTCTGAAATTCAGGAACTGATGAGTTGTCTATATTTGTTATCAGGATGTGCTGTACGACTACATCATTGGCAATAAAAAAATTACAATAATTATAGTCTTCTGTTAATCCTATTTAATGCAATATAATTCAACTGATAGACAATGAAATTTAATTCTTAATTTAGTTTTCATTACAATTACTAACTAAAATTTCAAGCACAAACTACTTCAAAGTTTAATTGGTAGATTTTAAATGTATTACATTTTACATGTGTAAAGAATGTTTGTAGAATAAATAAATGATTATTTTCAATGATTGTTTTCTTTTTTCTATAGTTGTTGAAGAGCTGTCGGGATTCTAATGTTAAAGCCCAGGGACTGATTGCTGAGTGTATTGGTGAACTGGGGGCTATAGACCCGGGAAGGTAGTTTTTTTGTTTATCATAAAAATGGGTCTATGACAGGTGACCGACAGACAACTCACCGAACAACAACTCGCTGACACTTTTTTCACCGACGCTATAAAACTTGCCAATGCGACAACTCATCGAAAGACAGGTAACCGACAGAAAAGTCATGGATAGAATATAATACACCGACACTCACCGACATCATTTATAAAATTAAGAAAAAATCAAGTATGTGAATGTACCTTTCTTTATTCATATTTTTTTTACATATTAAATTTGATAATTGAAGTTGTGTGCCAACCCCTCTAAGTACGGAATAAAGGAATCCTTTAATTTGTCCTTTCAACGCAATCCTTTATTACAGTCAAAATTCCTTTTTGCTTCTTTTTTTTCCATCAAATCGTATACTTAACCCGTAATAACCGACCTTCTCACCATTTTACTCCGTGCTTGTTCCGATTTAAGAGACGCAATGAATTTGAATATATCGGGATGTGCTCATAACACAGAAAACATTGCTTTTTATACAACTTTAATTATCTGAACACTTAACACATCAACATAAGGTAAAAACCATTGTCAGTGAATTTCTACTCACCGACAATATTGTTGGTGAATTGTCCATTCTGTGAATTTGCACGCGTCGGTGACTTTCACTTTTGTAGGTCAACTGTCTGTCGTGAGTTGTCCGGCACTGCATAAGAATTCCTTCTTTCATTGTAAAACTCTTCAATAAACAATATTTTGTGCTCATGCATTTTGTAATTTCTAATGGGTATGCCAAGGCCTAACAGTCAGTACAATTAATTGATTCTAAGGGATTTAATGTAAATGTAATTGTTTTTAAACCAAGTTCATTTATTTTTTCAAGTTCATTTATTTCACTCACACCAACATCAGTGGTACATGAGGTACAATATATAAATTAGTCGTCATAATTGTAAGAAAAATAATAAATATAATTATGATACAATAGCATAAATAAGAGGCATAACATATGTGCAAAGTATAGCAATAAACATACAATGAAAAAAGAATAAAAATAATAGAAAAGAGGATATGGTAACATTTAACTTATGGAGGACAGACGAACTACCACAGTAAATACAATTAATTCTATACAATTTCTAGTCATATTGTATAAGCTTGATATACAGATTTGCTACAATGAATCAACAATTTGACATGTAACTTCACAAATGGAATAAATAGAATAATTAAAATAAACAATTAATTGGTTGAATAACTGTTACAATAATTTTTGTACTTCTGTATCACAGGTTAGAGTTTATGACCAACAACCCTAAAGAAGAGAGAGCTAAGTTCCACAGTGGTATCGGGGACGACAGTTTTGCCGTGGGTCTGATAAACGAAGTGGTCAAGGCTTTCCTGGCCGCTCAAGAGAGTCGTATACAGGTACAGGAATCAGACAGGGAGTAGTCTCTATAACTAAGTGGTCAAGGCATTCCTGGCGAGGTCAAGGTCAGAGAGGGGTGGATGCCTTACTTTACTTGCTTATTTATATCCTACTTGTTATTTTACTAGGACAGTGCCACTTATGCTTCTACTTAGTACTGTCATTTGATTATTTATATCCTACTTGTTATTTTGCTAGGACTGTGCTGCCTATGCCTTACAAGAACTTCTGAAGATCTACCACATCAGTGAGGCGTCGGACTCGGACAAGACCTCAGGGAGACTCTGGGACCGCTTCCCCGAGCACGCCCAGCAGATACTGGTCCCTCTCCTCTCCTCTAAGTATGGCAGGCCACCAAAAAATCTTATTATTCTGTATATCTTACAACAATGCCCCCCTGCTCTCCTCCAAGTAACAGGCACCAGGAAATCTAGACTGATAAAACTTATTATTTTGCAAGTCTTTAAACAATATTGTGTAGCTTCTCATTTATATTCAGAATTCAGTTAGAATGGTAAGAATGTTCAAGAAATAATTATATGCAGAAATGTGAATATTCACTTGTGATTTGTTCAAAATTTGATAAGGCTTTTATATTACTCTCACACTCAGGTACATAGTGAATAAGAAGAGTGACTTCTCCCAGCTGACTAAGCCTATATACTACAGCAGTGAGAGGACCAGGAAGTTTGAGGACTGGGTTCACACCTGGACTTCTTACCTGTCCTCAAAGGTGAGTAATACATACACTTCTTACCTGCCCTCAAAGGTAAGTTAAGTATATACTTATTACCTGTCCTCAAAGGTAAGCTAAGTATATACTTTTTACCTGTCATTAAGGTACAGGATATATATACTTCCTGCCTTTTCTCAAAGGTAAATATAGTACATAAATTAATTTTACATTTCCACATATCTACTGCAATTTTAAAACCTCTGAACAAATGTTGTTTAATTGATAAATGCTGTACAGTAACTTATTGCAACAGTAAAAATTCTGAATCAAACAACATGTAAACAACTGAAATTTTATGTTAAAACAATAAATGTACATGTAGTTCATTCTGGTTATCAGTTGTTAAATATTTTTTTTAAGAATTGTTAATAACATATAAGACCTCTATATACAACACAGATAATTTTACACTTTTGATCAGTGATTTTTGATGGAATATTCACAAATCTGATATGAATGATTTGAGTTAAAATTGATCTATATAGAATGTTACACTGTGTAATTGAACAGTTTTACTATTCCTTCATGGAATCCCACTCACAGTGTAGAATTGTAGAGGGACAGTGAAAATGGATTATTCACTTCATTTTCCCTCAGTAAGAATTCCAAGAATTCCCCTTCAGGACTCAGTAGATGGATCTCTTTGTTGTATGGGTCAGTAACAAGGATATTACAGAGGGAGTCATACACCACATCAGTAGGGCTGAAGTTCTCTTTCAGGTTCTATCCATGGTAAACAGACTCCATTCGACCAGAGGGAGACATAATCACTAGTTCACTTGTAGTATTACTTGTAAGGTTCACAACACAGATATCACTGTTATTGTTCTGTGTGACTCTAAATGGACATGTAAACAGTCTGGTCTGACCGTCCTCCTGGTACTCATAATTATTGATGACATCACCTGTCACTGTGATATGTCTCACCAGACGTCTGCTGAGCGAGTGTATTTTGTAAATCTGGTGCGTTGTCTCTCAAGGTGACTAGTAGTCCACCGTCCACAGACTGACAGATTCCTCCTGGTTCCAGTGGATCTGTTCTGGTGACCATAGAGACAGATCCTGATGGTGACAGACAGCGGATTGAATTGTTTCTTCCATCAGTGAAATAAACATCATGATTATCAGTCACAACCATGTCATTTGGAAAGATTTTAAATCTCTCTTCTTTCATACCTTGCTTGTTAACTTTTTCTATGTAATTTGATTTATCTCTCAATATGTAACATTTGTCTTCATTGATTGTCTCTAATACAATTATTGCTCTTTCTCCATATTGGAATGAGTTAATTTGAGATGCACAGAAATCATCTAAATCCACAGTTCTTCCAACCAAAGACTCAAGTAATTCATCATTGATTTCAGCTATAATGAACCTTGCTGTATATTCACACTTAGCTGTATGAACTTTCAATTCAGACAGCATTTTTCTCAGTTCTCTGTGGTTGTCAATCAAGCTGTAATCTCATTATCTGACATGGTGCTGTTGTTCTCCTCCATGAATTCCACATTGTCAACAATGTATGTCTTCTTCTTCTCCAACTCAGATTTCACTTGGTTCAATGGATAATTTTTGTTAACCAAATTGTCTCTCAGTATTTGTTCATGACGTTTTTTGATTTCTATCAGCCTGGTCATTATCTCATCAACATGTTTCTGTAGCTCTTTAATCTCAGAGTCACACAGTTCTTTATTTTCACTGATCTGTTTAGAAACCTTCTTAATCTTCTCATCAATGCCAGGCAGATCCTTTTCCTTGACCTTCCTCAGAAATTTAAGCAGACCTCTCCTCTTTTCGGTTGCTGTCGTGGGTAGTGTGTTCCAATCATGATCCTTATGGTCTGTTTTTGCACATTTACCACAAATAAATTTATCACAGTCCTCACATACCATATCAATCGGTAATTCATGGGATTCACACATTACAATGTGTTCTTGAGGAGAGCCCAAAGGATATTTTTTGGTGGTACTGACAGCCATGTTGGTCGTGTGTTTCCTACCTGAATGAAAAATTCAAAGATAACAAACAGTGATCAGTCTCAAGAAATGACCCATTTAATAATATGCAGATAACTGCAAAGATTGTGAAGTTGAACTTATTCAGTTGGGCACTTAAATGTGAAGTACAATGTTAACATTAAGGTGTTTTATTTTGAGACAAGATATAATCATTTTGTCAATGACCTGAAAAAAAGATGATTGAAATTCAGACATTTTACATAAATCCACCTACTTGGGGTTTAGAGTGTTTATGATTTTTCATACACTGTAAATCACTTTTTATTCACGAGAACTTTATTTTCGCGTAATTACGCGAGACGGTATGCTCGCGAAAATTTAATTCTCGCGTGTAATAGTATTCCTCAAGATTATATAGAGCAATAACCACAATTCGTGAAAATTTGTCTCGCTAATCAAGAGTCAATGACTATCTCGCTAAAATAAGGTGTCGCCAATATTAAGTGATCTACATTATTATATATCATGTATATACGATTGATGCAAAGTTTATGAAGTTTGAATAGATCCTGAACTCAGGTCAAGGGTAAGAACTGACTCTGCAGAACAAAATACAGATTCTAAATGCAGTTGATAAAATTCAAAGTACTCAATGTACTCCAAGTTAGGGTCATTAAATAAAAGATTTAAAAATAAAATATACGAAAATTAGGGTTTCAGTGAAATTTTATTTAAGGAGTAATTGTTAACTTAGTAGAGTATGCCAGGGCATCAACAATAGTTGGAAACATGGGATAATTTGCATAACAGGTGAAGCAGTTTAAACTTAGGTAAAGAAAATATACATTCTAACTTATATATATACTGCACAATGTTCCATAAAGAGAATCAATTAAATGCTATATTACTTAAAATGTAATTGTATAAACAGTCTTGTTCTTCACTCTAAATATTATAATATTTATTTTGTCTTACTTATATGTCCAGAACTTTGATACATTGGTAGGTGAAGAATGAGAAGGCGTTTGAGGTATTCCGAGCCTGTGGGGCCCTGATCAAGCACGTGGTGGGTGTGGCCCTGTACATTCTGCCGTACGTGGTACTGGAGGTCGTAGTGGACGGGTCAGAGGAGGACAAGAAGGAGGTCAATATAAACAGTGTAAAAAAAAAAATAGGGGACGTAGACTTTAATAGAGAGTGGGGGGGGGGTCAGTTTTCATTACATGGATCTTGCATACATGCATCTTGGATAATGGGATATATGTTTTTGAATCGAGATCGAAGTTGACATGTTTGTAAAAAAAAATATATCGGTAATAATGGAAGAATACTTTTGCTTAAAGAATAAATTTGTCATTGGGAACTGTAATTAATTTTTTTCCAGATAAGTGAAGAAATCAAGGAAGTCTTGAACCGGACCAGAAAAACGGACAACAAGGACCGCCCGATCTCACATTCCCATCATCTGAGTGCCCAGACAGTGTTCTCTGTACTGGATTATCTGGTCAAGTGGAAGAGATTCCAGGCTCAGAGGGCACCTGTCAGCTACCCTGGAAGAGGTAAGCACCTCTCACCTAACCATAAAATGGTAACCCATTCTTAAAAATATAAGCACTTGTCTGCTACCTAGGGAAATTGAGCACAATGCACACTCAGATAAAGATAGCACCTGTCAGCTTCTCATTGAAAGGTAGCAGTACTAGCACCTGTAGGCTATCCTGGAAAAGGTGAGTACCTGTCAGCTACCTGGCAAAAAGTTAGGAAGTAAATGTACCTATCACTCAACAAAAAAAGGGAATGGATAAAAAGGTACTTGTCAGATGAACAAGGAAAGGTTACTAGATAATGGTAAGCATCAGTCACCTTCACAGGAAAAGGTAGAACCTGTCAGCTACTGAGGGAAAGGTAAAAAAAAATGTCAGCTTCCAAAATGTTTTTTACATACACATGAAAGATCTGTAAATGTCTTCAAACTTTGCCTACATACATATTCTAACCACAAATTTCCAGTGCACATACTGTGCTTTGACCATAATACAGTGTGATACCCATTACAGAGAAGCCCAGTTACCTGACAGAGCCCCGCTATGTGGCGGTGACCCGATTCCTGGAGACCACCCCCCAGGACCTGCTGGCGGATGCCTGTCATTCCTGTAAGGCCTACACTAGAGCACTGATGCACCTAGAACAGCTCCTGTCCAGCAAGGGGCAAAACATACAGGATCATCTAGACTTCATGCAGGTACATACAGTGATAATTATCATAGTATTATAAAAGATAATCAGTTGCTGAAGTGATTAAAGGTTGAACAATAATATCGATCTTTGCTCTACACTGTGTATTCTTCATACTAAAATTGTTGAACTTTGGGTAGAAGTTTAAACTAAATATAAATGGTGTCATTGATATTTATTATTAACATATTTATACTAGTTTACTTCTGGGCAAATTCCTTTAGACTGGTAAATAGAATCACCAATACATCTAATAAGAACAGGTCTGATTTTATCAAAGTTTAGCTAAAGACTGATAATTATTATATACAGGGCCTACACAGTCACTCATCTTTCAAATGTACAAAAAATTCAAAAGCCCCTGCTTCCCAAGAATGAAGTTATTTCATCTTGAGAAAAAATAAAAGTCTGTGTGTATTAAGAAAAAGTCCAAGTGAAGAGGGGAAACACAGGAGTTATCTTTCCATGACCATGTTTTAATGTGAATCTCAAATACTGATATGGAACTTACAAAGTTTACAGAGGAGAGGGTGAAGGGGAAATATCTAATGGCTATGCAAAGAACGATTCCAATTAATTTTTTTTTCAGAAAATTTTGTTAGATAAATTGAAATTCAGTTATAGAACACCTGATATTGTGTATTACAGAAACTGTATGTAGACATGGATGAGCCGGATGGTGTGTATGGTGTGGCCTCTATCAGACAGGCCCAGCCCACCGTCATGGAAGAAATTCTGGCTCACGAAAGTCTGGGTAAACTCAAACATCAGTCATTTATATATTCTAAGACTCATCAATGATTGCTAACAGTACAGTTCTTAGTGTGCCTCTATGTGTTGTAATAATTTTATTAAAATTTTAATGCAGTAAAGTAATTGTTTACAGGTCAGCACCACGACTCTCAGGCCTGTTATGAGAAAGCAATCCAAAGTGAGGCTGATGATGTCACGTATCACCAGGGACTCCTCAAGAGTCTGCTAGAAATAGGTCAGGAAACCCAGGCCCTGCTACATGCCACAGGGGCCATTACTGAAAGGTCAGTAAATAACATCAAATCTGCCAACTTGATGCTATAAATAATATCAAAATTGGCAAACATGATTCCAATGATACATGCTCCTTCAAATTGGCAAAAATAATACTGTAAATAACTTCAAAATGGCAAAACATTATGCTGTTAATAACATTAAATTGGCAAAAATGATTCTAAATGCAAAAAATAGGAATAATATACTGAAAGTGGTAAATGCTAAATGTACAAAATGCAGAAAATAGGAATAATGTACTGAAAGTGATGTTGAACTTGTATGTCAGCAGTGTTGTGTTTCTTACAGAAGGGAATGGGGCCCTCAGTTGAGCAGTTATATGGTGGAAGCAGCCTGGAAACTCGGAGACTGGCATAAACTGGAGACCTTCTTAGAATCTGTAAGTTGCGGTGATCATGGTCTATTCATTGTTTTTAAACATTTGTAGGGTTCATACATAAGTGCTGAAGTAAAGCCAAAAAATATTGAAGTGAACAGGTGCTCTCCAGTATAAAACTTAGAAGAAAAATTAGCAGGTTTTGAAAGTGATTCTTAGAGATGTTTTTTTTTTAATTTTTTTAGAATAAAAGCACCAGAGGTTGGCCATTTGGAATTGGCAGAATTCTGATTGCTGCAAAGAATAAAGTATGTCAAAATTTATTGTAATTTGAATTAAAAGCATTATTTTTTTCTGATTGAAAATGCAGTGGGCAGTTTTAATATTTTTTTGTTGTATTAATGTGTTAACCAGAAGGAGGGTCAGTTCTTTGAGCAGCTGAACACCGTCCGATGTGAACAGATAGGTCCCCTGTCAGCGGCCAGCATGGAGAGTGGCTCCTACCTCAGGGGCTATGAATATATTGTCAGGTAAGAACAGAAATTATAGCTGGACTAGCTTACCCTACAAATATATTGTCAGATGAGAACATAAATAACTGGACTAGCTTACTGCTACGAATATATCGTCAGGTAATGGTTGAACTTGCTTACTGCAACAAATGTATTGTCAGGTAATCGGATTTGATCTGATTTCAAAGATGAGTAGAACTGTGGTCTTAAAGACAGAAAAATCTCAAATTTGCTTCTTTAGGCTTCAGAGATTTTACATTTATAAAAGTATTAAAATGCACAATATGTCTACAAAGGCTCAAGGACAAAGTAAAACTAAAGCTTTTAGATAAAAAAAAAATTCAATGTCATTTCATGTTTCAGGTTACACATGTTAAATGAAATAGAGGAGAACTGTCGGGTTTTACTTGGAATCAGAAATAACCCGGACGATGATTCTGAGAGGAAATCCACCATGGACCAGCTTCTACAACAGTGGGAGACCAGATTTGAGACAGTTCAGGTCAGGAATTTGCTTATAATCATTTCTCTTTAATGATCGAACTTTAGCATCTATTATGCCTAATTCTACATGAGTAAAATCCTGCATGTGTATAATTACATGTACTCAAGCTGTTAAACGGTCTTGTTATGATTGCTATGATTGAATTGGTAAGTTGAATTTTTTTGAAAAGAAATTGTATAATGCAATTATTTTTTAGAAGGTACTGTGTTTCTTTATACACCCATCAAGCAATGTTTATTTTCTTGCAGTGTTCATTCAGGACCCAGGAGCCCCTCCTGACCCTCAGAAGGACTCTGTTTACCCTGGTCCAGAGACTGACCGACCTTGACCTAGATCAGGAAATAGGTCGCTGGTGGCTCTCCAGTGCGCGTATAGCAAGAAAGTAGGCCAATCTTCTATATAAATTTGTGAGATATAAAAGTAATGAACCTGGATGAAAAATTGTCTGTCCTTGGAATGTGAGCTTTGTTCCTTGCGTAAATAAAATACACAATGAAATAAACATGTTTTATGTTGCATGTATTTCAGAGAAATGTTATATTGTACACATGTAATGTTTTGAAGATTTATGCTATTGGAAATCATATATCTTAGAAGGGGATTAATTTAAAATAATAACTTATAACTATATATTCTGTATATTTATATTTTAATCAATGCCCATTTTATTCCAAAAAATGAAACTGAAAGATTACAGTTTCATAAAAATACTAATTATATAACATTTACAAAGATCAATAATTCTACATTAAGTACACAGATATTTAATAGCATTAACAGTCCCATCACTTTGGCCCACCCACAGTTTTCCCTTCCCAAAGTAGCCCAGCGATGAGGGCTGGTTATTACACTGATAAATTGTCCTCAGTAATAACCCATCAGGATTTAATAAAAGTAAAAGTTTACTGACGGCATCGGCCACAACAATCTGGTTCTCAGAGTCAAAGGTCATGTCTTGGGGTTCAAACGAGCTGTTGACCTTGGGAGGGTAGGTGAATTTCAGAGTTCCATAGTCGGTGAAGACAAGGACGTTTCCTTGTCGCCATGACGTCCAGTTGACGACTCCAATGTCTCCGTTGTATTGACTGATGCGGACCTTGTAAGGGGAGACAAATAGTGGTTTGACTCCGCCTGTGATTGTTCTATTAATGCCCTCTATTGTCTGAATTATCTCCCCTTCACTGGAATATTTACGAAGGAGTCTTTTACTGGACGATGTCACATTAAAATCCCAGGCATCCACTAATGCCACCACGATACAGTCTGTGTCAAAATGGACACTGATTCCATGTGGATGTAGATCTTCCGTAAGAATGAACTTACGAATCATTCCGTCAGAGGAGAATGTTTTAATACAGAATAAATCGGGACAGGTTATGAGGACGACTCCATCTGACGTAATGGCGATATCACTTTTCTTTGTGTTGGCTGTCAGAGATCGTAACACTCTCCCCGTCTCCTTGACAAGTTTGAGATCTTTCCCTAATTCATCACATAGAAAAGCTCGGTCTTCTTTAAATGGACAGATGCTGGTAATGCCTTTTTCAGAAACCTTAAATTCACCCAAGTCTTCAACATCATTTTGAAGCTGATTGAGAATGCAGGCTGAGGCGGGTTCCACATCTTCGTAGACGTTTTCCTGGTTTAATTTCTTCCCCTCCATCTCCAGTTTCCCGAACATCTCCCCCATATTCTCCTTCCTGAGCTCCCCGGCCGTAAACTTGTAGTACTCCGTATCGACCTGAAGGTCACGGCTGTTATTGTGACTGTCGACGGCGTCGTTGATGTTGTTGTACAGGCTGAGAATACTGTGGACGTTTGTTTTCTGGAGCTCGGCTTTGGCCTGTTTGAGGAAGCTCGCCAGCTGGGACTGTTGTTTCTTAGCCTTGTTCTGGGCTTTGGTTATTTTGTCCATGTTGGTTTTCTTGGATTCTTTTATGGCTTTTGACATCTCCTGAACCAGTCTGTCTATCTCATTTTTCAGTTCTTTTCCTGTAAAATATGTTGTCATTTTGTGTGTATTCATTTGATCAATCATTTAACATTAACTCCTTTACTTAGAGAATAATATAACTTTTTCAGGCAGAAATTTACTTGAAAGACATTTTTAAGGTCACAGAATTTTTGACAAACATTAGCAACCCAGCCTACCCTTACTTAGAGTAACTTAATTAACTTTCTCGGACAGAAATTTACTCCAAATAAGATTTTTTTTCAGTCATAGAATTTTTCTCTCACAAAAAATTACATCAATTGTAATATAAAGTTCGACATCTGTCTCTAAAGATTTTGGAAATAATATCAATACTTAGCCTCTGTCCCTCTAATACTCTAATTTTCTCTCATTAGTTTTGGAACCCCTCTGTCTTTAAAAGTATTAAGAGCTTAAGACTTACCTCTGTTTTGGAGGGCTATCAGAAGTCCCTCAGATTTCAGGTTACAGATCTGCTCTTGTTGAGTCAGTACCTGTATTTCTTCTTGGTACTTATTTAGGTTTTCTTCCCCCACCTTCTCACTGATGAAAAGTTTCTGTTTGTAATCGACCAGGGCTAGGTCATTGTCGAGATATTCGTGACCTCGATGTACGCTGTTCATACATGTCGTACACACGCTGACCTCGCACTTGACGCATACAGCTACGTATTTCTCATCACGATGGAGGCTGCACCCGTCAGAGTTACGGAAAAATATGGACATCTCTCACATCCAAGTTTGTCCTCACAAGAAAACTGATATTAAACAAAATGAACTATTTCTTCCAAGTCCAGTGGGAAAATATACCATCTCTTTTATGTGCAAAAGCTGAACTCAAATGCTTCTTGTCCACCAAAGGGGAAAAATAGTTGCTCCTGTCAATAGATAAATAAACAAGCGTGTATTGTTTCCGTCAGCTGATTAGAGCCTCTGTGTACACACTCCCGTATTTAAATAAAAGTCAACTGAAACAATGGACCAGGAAGTGTATATATATATATAAAACCTAAGTATTCCAGGTGTAATCTCTGACATCGCCGTGTACCTGTAAATTATCAGATGGTGTACAGGTGAATTATCAGTGGTACAGGTATGCAGATGTCCCACATTGTACACTGGGCCCTAACTGTAGTAAACTAACACAGTACAATATACAGTGATTTGCACGGTTAATTTTCTTCCCCCTCACTTAGGAAACCCGTTCAGATGAGGAAATAGGAGTACCTGTAGACGATAGGCTCTAGATGGTTTCCTCTTCAGGTCCTTCAAGTGGTTCGCGTAAAAAGAATCAGGGATTTCTTCCTGATGTTGTTTTATGAGTAATATGACAAATATTTTGATGGTTTAGTAATAAAAAAAATAATGTTTCCACCCAAGGCAACGGAGATTGAAATGTGATGTTCTCATTTAACACAAGATGAAATTGTGGTTCAATATTGCGACCCAGCTAAAAGTGAAATCCTCCCCCACCCTGCTCAAAATGCCACCCCCACCCAGCCACCCAGTGCAAAGTGAAATCCTCACCCACACAGCTTAAAGTGAAATCAATAGATATTTACCAAACTTGTGACTTTGATAACCATAATTTTATGAGGATAAAATGCAATAATTGTTTTATTTAAAAACTTCCCTTAAAAATATTATACATGTACTACAAGAAAACAAGTTCTTTATTCCATCTCAGAATGTGTCAAGGTCATTTGGCCTAGTGTAATCTGACAAAAATATTAGTTTCATATATTATCAAGGAATTTTAATTTGATTTATTAAAAGTAATTCGCATCATGTCAGTACTTTTGGTACATTGATTACACTACTCCCTCATTGTAAATCTATATAACTATTCATTGACAAGGTGTTTTTTAAAATACAGACACTCCAGACAGTGCCATATCTATGTAGCATCTTCTAATCGTAAATATTATACGTTTCTTTCAGGGCTGGATACCTCCAGACTGCCTACAGTTTCCTGTTACAGGCCGCTGATTACAACTTACCCGAGTTTGTCTTGGAGAAGGCCAAATACCTACGACATAAGGTTAATAATTTGCCCGTTGTTCCTTTTTTACCAGCACTTATTAAATGCACTGTAATAATTTCCTTTCTGCCAGGTAAGGAGTTCTAATAGGAAATTTTTATCTTGTCTCCATCAATGAGATGAATGTGGCAAATGAACTAATGAAATAATTAACCATGTTCTTTATTATGGCGAAAGTACATAAAAGTCTTCAGCTTTTTTCCATTTTAATACCTGTATATTGTTTTTTACATAAAGTATGTTTTGAAAATATAAGCTTAAACTTGCTTTTCTTTATGACTGGAAAATAGTTTCACACAAGTAATATAAGTCTTAATTGTGACAAACATTTAGGGTGAACTTGATCAAGCTCTGAAGTATCTAGAGCGTGGAATGGAATCTAATTTTGGCAGCATGCAGCAGCTGTTGGCAGACACCTCAGAAAATGCTAAAGTCAAGAGGAAACATTATGCTCAGGTATTTTAGTTGTCACAATGGTCAAATACAGCAGACAAAAGGGGAAGAATGTCCTACATTTTAAAAATTTCTATAAATAATTAGGTTTGACTATATTTAAAGGTACTTGGACACAGATTTGAAGTTAATATTTTCTCATTTTTTCTGTATAACATCACGAATTATATATTTTAATAGCATTTCACACAAAAAATTAATTAAAAATCTTATTTCGTTTAAAAGTTATTAAAACTTTAAATTTTTTGGCGGGTTTGATTGACACATCCTTGCACTTTCATAAATTTTAACTTTATTCTTGATTATTAGGAAAAGTGGCAATTTTGATGTGTTTTAATGAGAAATATTAAAACTTTTATCAAGAAAAATAATTTTATTCAGAGTAGAAATGTTAGAAAGCAAAACACCTTCACAAGTATCGTCATTCCGAACTAAGAGATGCGTGCAGAGTTTAGCAAATCGAGCACACTCGTGTTATGTACACAGTTTTTGTAAACAGGGCTCGAGTTCTGTTATTGTTTATATTTAGAATTCACCGGGTGCGTTCAATCGTCACAGTCTGCTTACCACAACTGCACGGACTGACAATATATTGTGTGTTTGTTTTTGCTTTCGAACGTGTCTACTCTGAATTTTCTGGATTATAGTATTAATATTTTTCATTTATACAAAACGAGATTACCACTTTTCCTAAGGATTAAGAATAAAATTAAATTTGTGAGAGTGCAACGATCTGTCAATCAAACCCGCCGAAAAATTTGAAATTTCAATATCTTTTAAACGAAATAAGATTTTTAATTAATTTTTGAGTGAAATGCTATTAAAATATATAAGTCGTAATATTATAGAGAAAATAATAACTTCAAATCTGTGTCCAAGTACCTTTAAAAACAGATGACATTGCAAGTTTGTAAATATTGTCAAACCTTGTTATTTCAACCTCAATGGGACTTAGAGAAAACTTCAAAATAATGAAGAGTTCAAGATATTCTGACAGGTTAAAATAAAAAAAGAAAAAAATTAGTCTTCAAACTGGCTATGAATATTCCATGGTATTCCAAATATTGACAAAAATCTGAGAGACCAAAGTCAAATGTATTTGAATTGTAATGACGTCTCTTTCACAGGCTCTCTTGCTGCAATCACGCTTCAGTGAAGAGACTTCCTGTCTGGAGAGTAACGAGATTTTGAAACTTTATCGTAAAGTCATCAACGTGAATCATGACTGGGAGGACGGCCATTTCTATATGGGGAAATACTACGACAAAATCATCACCACACTGCTGGAGGATAAACATGATAAAGAGAGACCCAACCCCTCCAAACAGTGGTGAGTGTTTACTGGTCACAGAATTTTGGTTTTAAATTGTGAAATTTAGTAAGACAATATTAAACAGATCTAACTCCAGGACATTAGAGATGGGCAAAGTATACATGGTAACATATAAGAAGCATAAAAAATAATAAGAAATTCTTACTGGTTTCAGATTTTCAGATTAATTATGTTTGATTTGGTATATAATTCATTGTACATATATCTTTTGTTTAAAGAACTTGTTTAAAATTATTTGATTTTTTAAAACAAAGGAAATCTGTTTTATCTCTGGTATTTTATATTTCTTTGCCCTCAGATTGCATTAATGAGTTGAATTTAATTTTGACAGGGAGGTGGTGCCGTTTGTGGTGAAGCACTTTGGGCTGTCGTTGAAGTATGGGAACCAGTATATCTACCAGTCCCTGCCCCGTCTGCTCAGTCTGTGGCTCGACTACGGAGCTTCTGTGGTGGAGGCGGAGAAAAAGGAGCGAGCACGTCAGCCCCAGGGGACACAACCCTCCCAGAAACTCTCCAACATGAAGAAGTCGCTCTCCGACCTTAATGAGGTAAACCAGATGCCTGCTCGACAGAGCAAACGTCCACGAGTGCTCGCCACAATTCCTTATACCTCGCTCTGTTGTACAGGCCTCCGTTTGTCTATGTTTACTTACACTAATAGGTGAATATGGGATAGAGTTGTTCATGTAAAGGGTGTTAAGAAAGTTCGTTCCACAATTTTCTTTTATTTTCGAAAATAAATGCAATGAGAGGATATTTACAATTTGTGATATATTTCATGTTTACAGAGTCCATTCTTGCTACTGATAAGGTTTTGAATATCTTGTTAATTCAATAAGGGGAGGGCAGGTGTTAAAACAGATTATGACTTATCAGAAAAAATTGGGATGACGCATATTTGTGACATATATTATGCACACAGGTCAAAACATCCTTTCAGAATACTTTTCTTTGTTTCCTAACACTATGCAAAAATTATCTCATCTGTGAAAAAATTCAAAATGACAGACCTATTCTTTTGAAAAGTGATCTATCGTTCTTATACCTACGCTCATCAGCTTGTCTGATGCAAGATAAGCTATGAAGAAACAAAAGTGAATTTTTAAAAAATTGATTTTCACTGAAAATGACCAGCATTTTTATCATTAGGGTGCTTTAAAGATGTTATATATATTTTCATTTAGAAGAAAATTTCTATAATTTCCTGCTAGAAATGAATTGCTATTAATCTAAAGCACACTCTTTTGATTTTGTCAGACTTGAAAATTCATCTCTTTTTTTAAGCACTACATGTACTTTGAAATTTTTGACAGTAGTTCATTATGGAACCAACTTTCTTAACACCCCTTATTTAAAAAGATTTTGTTTGTTTTAGAACATTTCTAAGATGGGTCGGACCCTAGCTCCCTATCAGCTGTTCACTGCCTTCTCTCAGCTCATTTCTCGGATCTGCCACATAGAACCAGAGGTCTTCCAAAAACTCAAGGTGACCTTCATATTGTAAATATGTAACTGAAATTTATGTAATTTTAATGGGGTGAAATGAAGAATTTGTTGAGCTCTCTGTTTTAAGAATCTATTTGTTATGGGTTTTTTATTTTTTCAGGAGTTGATAGCTAAGATATTTGTGTCTTTCCCTCAGCAATCTATTTGGATGATGATGGCCATATCCAAGGTAAGAAACACAACAGTACTGTTGATTAGTCCATGTCCTAGTTCTATAGGGAAGCTGCTTACTCTTTTCTTCCAAGGGAAAAAAATTAAATTAAGAAAACATTATGCTTTAATACTGCACAAAGACTGGTTTTAATTTTTCTTCATTTTTGAGTTGGCTCGCGTAGCGAGCTACTCCCTGTTGACATAGCCGTTTCAGAGCTGTAAAATTTATCACGCATTCATCAAGGTGATTCATACGCCAAATATTATAGTTCTAGCAAAAATGCTTTGGTTTGAGTGATTGTATAAAATTAAGAGGTGAAAACTGTATAAAATTTCATACTGTAACATTATTTATGCCTTCATGCTTTTAAAGAAATTTTTGATTCAATATCTGTAGGATGTACAATTACTGCGTATGAATATATGTTCAAGCATGTTAGGCGGATCTAATCTTCCCATCTGAAGTTTATTTATAATTGACCTAGAATACTCCCTAACACAAAACCTGCTGCTCTCATTAGCTGCAGCTAGTTGTTGTTGAAAATCTATTTTTAGAATCCAGATTTGCTGTGGGAATCTTTAACCTAATTATTCCATAACACTGACCACTTCAGCTAATGTGCTTAAATTCATTATAGAATCCAGTCAAAATAATACTGAAGCCCATTAGTTCCAAGCTGTATTTATAAAGGAAAAGCAATATACACTTTATTTACGAACCGAACATGGATCAGACATATAATATTCAATCTCTTAAGATGCAAATTAAACTGAATATATTAAGATATGGTGCCCAGATGTATGAAAAAGCTCAATTGACTCAAGCGAGTCAACTCGCAGGCCTTTCAGGCCTTTGATTATCTCTATCTTAGCCCGTAGAAAAGTTGAATGAGCGGAGGGGTTGTTCTAGCTTAAATCTGTATTTTTTTATCAGTTGTCTTGTCCTGTGAGAGAGCTGAGAAATTGTTCAGTCACTTTTTAAATCTGTTATTGTCTTTCAGTCTTCTTATCGCGTGAGAAAGCAGAGATGTGAGGATATATTTGCCACTGTCAAGTGAGTACATTTTTCTCTCCATGATAAAACACAAATACTAAGCAGCGAATAATGCTTTGTTATGTCAGTATCCCTCATTGCGAGTTCAAATTTCATTATTTTGCGTTCTTTGTTGGGAATAACTGAGTAGGTTTTAAGCATGAGTTCATTATAAGCATGTTCCATAGATATATTTTACTGTTAGTTGTAAGTAATTTTTTTATTCAAATAGAAATGGTTTATTCTACTTGCCTATGGAATAAATTTTTTATGCAATTTTTTTTTTTTACAGAATGATTGATCCTAACCAGAATAAGTTTATTCATGTAAGTTTTTGACATACCATATATCTGCTGTTGTTTTTTTTTCTGTTATGATCTATTTTTCACATTTTTTTTGTGATATTTTTAATTTATGAAAAATAAAACACAGTTGTTGTTAATGGTAGGATGCCACGAAGTTGACGGAGAGACTGCTGGAGCTTTGTGAAAAAGACATAAAGGGGACATACACACTGAGTATCACTAACCACTTCAGACCCCTCAAACGACTGCTCGAGGACAAGTAAGGATTAACAGTTAACCTAGGTTTTAATAAAGATATACCTGAAATTATCAAAAAGACTTTGTTCCTGACTTGCTACATAATGCTGCATTTTAAAATAAATTTTTTTGGCATCAAATTTCACCTCTATTAGAAAACTTATTTAAGGAGGCTGGGGGTCAACAAATTAACCATCAGAAAAACTTCCTTTACTAGATATAATATTTTGAGGTGTCAACTATCATTTAGCAAAGAAAAATTTCATACATTGTACTTTTAAAATTTGATCATTTTTGTATATCTTCATATGGGGCTCACATAAGGAGGTCGATATAGTCTAAAAATGGCCTCAACCCCCCAGCCCCTTTAAGATTTTTCTATGTGAATTGATCTATTTTTTCTGACAATGTCATACCAAAGATTATAAAAAAAAAATTTAACAAGTACTTACTTCACTTCAGTTAACACTGTACTTTGTCCTTAACCAGGGACTTTGGTCCAATCCTGCTCCCCCTGCAGTCTGCGATGAGAGTGACCCTCCCCAGTACCCCAGGAAGTCACGTGGACCACAACCCCTTCCCCACCGATCTAGTCTTCCTGCAGAGCTTCGAAGAGGGAGTAAGTTTACTTTTACTGACCAGTTTTCTGTAAAAATTTGATCATATGCTCATTCTGTACAAGATAAAATATCAAAACTACTTTTTTGAAACATATGTATCATTTCATTGTCTCAGATGGAAACGTTACAAATCTTGAAATATTTGAAGGAGATGGCAATATAATTTTCTTTGAGCAAGGTAATTTCATGGTACCTCTAATCAAATGCTTTATGTGAAGTGCATTGATGCATTGGCTGCCTGATTATCATGCGTGGTTTTAAAGAAATTATGAAAAAAAGACATTGAAGTAAAAAATGGTAAAAGATTCCGATTATTCTGTAGTTTTGGTAGCAACTATTTTTCATTAACAGATTGAAGTACTACCATCGCTTCAACGCCCTAAGAAAATTACCATGAATGGTAGCGATGGGAGAATGTACACCATGTTGTGTAAGCCGAAGGTAGGTGTGCCTGGCACCACTACAGTAACTATCAGAAAAAAAGTATGAAAAATATGTGGTCATTTTTCACAAAATGTATAGTATGAATTAAGGCTTGATTTCTTTTACAGGACGATTTGAGGAAGGATTGTCGATTGATGGAGTTTAATGCGCTCGTCAATAAGTTCCTCAGTAAAAATCCCGAGGCTCGGAAAAGAGATCTGCACATCAGGACCTATGTAACTATTGCATTGATTTAGTACTTTGTCTCATTGTTAACTCATTTTTAACAGCATAGCCTAGGCATTCTCTCCTGTAATTAATTATGCCCGCCTTCGAAGAAGGGAGAGCATATTGCTTTGTTGCTGTCTGTTGGTCAGTCTGTCTGTCGGTCCACCATCAGTTTCCATTCATTTTCTTCACAGAGGTTGCACATATTGAAATGAAATTTGGTATACAGATTTTTATACGCCCGTCTTAAGACGGGACGTATTATGTTATAGGCTTCGTGTCCGTCCGTCTGTCTGTTAGCTTTTTCGTTTCCGGCTCATGACTTTAATACTACTAGGCCTAGGATTATCAAACTTTGTCGTCTGATGCATCTTGGGTAGAAGGTGTGTCGCGCACAAAAAGTAGGTCGCTCTGACCTTTAATTAAGAAGTTATAGCCAAATATGGAAAAATCCTTTCCGGCCCATAACTAGAAAACTATAAGACCTACAATCATCAAACTTGGCCAGTTTATGCATCTTAGGTAGAGGGTGTGTCGCGACCTATTTCAAGGTCACTGTGAACTTTAATTTAATTGAATTTTTTTTTTAAAAATGTGTCTTTTTACTATTCATTAACACATCCCAAATAATGTAAGAGTATTGCACTGTTCTTATTAAAGAAGTGTTAAATCAAGAAAATACTTATTTTTAGCTCTACTGGTCAGAGACCAGAAGAGCTTATGCGATAGTAATGTGTCCGTCGTCCTTCCGTCTGTCTGTCTGTCCGTCTGTAAACAATTTTCAAAATGCTACTCCTCCTACAGTTTTGGTCTGATTTCAATATAACTTGGCACACAAGTAGACTACACTAAGATACATAATTTTTTTTTATTGGTTTTTGATTTTAAAGAACGGTGTTGCTGTTGTTACTAAAAGTAGAAATTTCTGTGAAAAACATTCAAAATGCTACTCCTCGTACAGTTTTGGTCTGATTTCAATATAACTTGGCACACGAGTAGACTACACTAAGATACATAATTCTGTATATAGGTTTTTGTTTCAATGAACGGTGTTGCTTTTGTTACTTAAAAAAAAGAAATTTCTTTGAAATACATTTAAAATGCTACTCCTCCTACAGTTTTGGTCTGATTTCAATATAACTTGGCACACAACTAGACTACACTAAGATACATAATTCTGTGTATCGTTATTTGTCATTATTCTATTTATTGCTTTTGTAAAGTTTTATATCCCAACTGCTACTTTTCTCTTTCTTTATTATAAGTACAAACCAGTAGAGCTTCAGTCTCGACAGAGACTTCTGGTTTTTAAGCATATACTTGACAGCAATCTATAACAAATATAATGTATGTCAGAGAAATCCTGCCTCTCCCATGAGTGTAATTATCAAGCACTGGTCAAGAAGAATTTTGATAACAGAAAATTGCATGTCAAATTGGAGAGAAATTAATGGGATTTGAGTGCGAGGAGCTAACTGACAGAGCATTGGTGTTATCTATATCCCTTGAGTATTGGGCAAATGGGTAAGCCTGTTTGATTAAAAATAGCTCTTGTTGACTAGCTTAAGTTTTAAAATGAATTTGATGAAAAGTAATTAAAACTAATTTGATATTGCATAATAGACTAATCTGATATTATGTAATATTTTTAATATTTAAAAACTAATTTTATGGGGTGGGGTGGAATCAGCATGTCCATATGGATTACATATTAAAACCTGTCGGACATTAAATCTCAACCAAAAAAAAAATCTTTGAGTATTTTATATGTTTTTAAAAAGAGAAAGTGCAGACCCATTCATCTCTTGGTAGTAATGAGTAGACAAGCATCCAGTTAAAGATTAATTAATGAGTTCAATGTAGGAAGGCTAGCTGTCTCAGTCTTATCTGTACCCTTTGGGGATTAGACAGAAGAACTGCTGGTCAGTTTATTATAACATATGTCATTTGATGGCCAGCCTTTTCTTTTCAAAATTAATTTGGTATAGATTAAGTTGTTAAGACTAATTTGATGATGGGCATTTGACAAGGTCTAACACAACCAGCACAGAAATCTATCAGTGATGTAATATTTATTATAATTGATGCCTACATCACAGGGGATGGATAAATGTTTTAAGGAATGGAAAAATCATCGAAATCTGAGAATCAAGGTTGATGTGATTTTCTTGCACCTAAACTGTTCAAAAAATTGTATTTTTTGACGGGCGTATCATGCTGTGGTGCGGCACTTTATTCATAAGATTATCTAGGTCAAGTTCTGTTTTGGGTATGATTGGGCCATTTTGGACAGAGTTATGCCCCTTGGACTTAGAAAAATTCTAATTATTTGAGAGAGGAGGGCATACATGTTTTAAAAATATCTCTTGTAAATTTGTATATCTAGTCTATTCATATCAGTAGATATTTTCTTATCTTACACTGATTGCTGATTGGTTCCTATTTTTAGTCTGTGGTTCCCCTGAATGAGTACTGTGGCCTCCTGGAATGGGTGAACAACACACAGGGACTGAGGAACATTCTGCTGAGGATGTATAAGGAGCGGGGGATTTACTTCAGTGGCAAGGAGCTTCAGACCATGACCCCCAAACAGGACTGCCCACTGGAGTAAGATTTCCTGTCATTGTGAAACCCATTTATTGTAGAGAACCCAAGAAATGGACTTCCATGATACAATGGCTGTCAAAATATTTGTATTTGCTCATCTTTTTGTGATTCTATTTCTCTCTTGAAGTCTCCAAATCAAAAATGATATAAAAAGGGGAAGTAACTTTTGAATCTGGATTTTGGATTTATTTAGGGTCTTTTGAATTGTATTAAACTTTTATGTTCAACATTTTTATGTTATTTATGTAGACTGAAGAAAAAGATCTTTAAGGAGAGATTCCTGTCCAAGCATCCTCCTGTTTTCAAAGAATGGTTCCTACAGACATTTCCTGATCCTACTTCATGGTGAGTATAATATAGAGTGAATTTTTAGCTCTACTGGTCAGAGACCAGAAGAGCTTATGCGATAGTAATGCGTCCGTCGTCCGTCCGTCTGTCTGTCTGTCCGTCTGTCTGTCTGTAAACAATTTTTCAAAATGCTACTCCTCCTACAGTTTTGGTCTGATTTCAATATAACTTGGCACACAAGTAGACTACACTAAGATACACAATTCTGTGTATCGGTTTTTGATTTCGATGAACGATGTTGCCGTGGTTACTAAAAATAGAAATTTCTGTGAAATTCTCTCAAAATACTACTCCTCCTACAGTTTTAGTCTGATTTCAATATAACTTGGCACACAAGTAGACTACACTAAGATACATAATTCTGTGTATCGGTTTTTGATTTCGATGAACGGTGTTGCCGTGGTTACTAAAAATAGAAATTTCTGTGAAATTCTTTCAAAATGCTACTCCTTCTACAGTTTTAGTCTGATTTCAATATAACTTGGCACACAAGTAGACTACAATAAGATACATAATTCTGTGTATCAGTTTTTGATTTCAATGAACGGTGTTGCCGTGGTTACTAAAAATAGAAATTTCTGTGAAATTCTTTCAAAATGCTACTCCTTGTACAGTTTTAGTCTGATTTCAATATAACTTGGCACACAAGTAGACTACAATAAGATACACAATTCTGTGTATCAGTTTTTGATTTCGATGAACGGTGTTGCCGTGGTTACTAAAAATAGAAATTTCTGTGAAATTCTTTCAAAATGCTACTCCAAATACAATTTTAGTCTGATTATAATATAAATGTGGCACACAAGTAGACTATAATAAGATACATAATTCTGTGTATCAGTTTTTGATTTCAATGAACGGTGTTGCCGTGGTTACTAAAAATAGAAATTTCTGTGAAATTCTTTCAAAATGCTACTCCTTCTACAGTTTTAGTCTGATTTCAATATAACTTGGCACACGAGTAGACTACACTAAGGTACACAATTCTGTATACCGGTTTTTGATTTCGATGAACGGTGTTGCCGTGGTTACTAAAAATAGAAATTTCTGTGAAATTCTTTCAAAATGCTACTCCTTCTACAGTTTTAGTCTGATTTCAATATAACTTGGCACACAAGTAGACTACAATAAGATACACAATTCTGAGTATCGGTTTTTGATTTCTATGAATGGTGTTGCCGTGGTTACTAAAAATAGAAAATTCTGTGAAATTCTTTCAAAATGCTACTCCTCCTACAGTTTTAGTCTGATTTCAATATAATTTGGCACACAAGTAGACTACACTAAGATACACAATTCTGAGTATCGGTTTTTGATTTCGATGAACGGTGTTGCCGTGGTTACTAAAAATAGAAATTTCTGTGAAATTCTTTCAAAATGCTATTCCTTCTACAGTTTTAGTCTGATTATAATGTAAATGTGGCATGCAAGTAGACTGCACTAAGAACATAAAGAGACTTAATCAAGGATCATTATTCTATTTATTGCTGTTGAAAAGTTTCAATTTCCAACTGCTTAAGTACTTTTCTCTTCCTTTGCTATAAGTACAAACCAATAGAGCTTCAGTCTAGACAGAGACTTCTGGTTTTTAAAATGGATCTATGTACAATGTATTTTTCAAATGATCTAAGAGTTCAAGCTGAGTCTTTTTTCTGAGTGGTATACATATATAAATTGAAAGATATACAAATATTACTAAATTAGGCTTCATATTTTCATAAATAAGTACAGGCAGGCTCTCTGTTATTATTTTCTTCCATTTGTTAATAGAATTATGAAATGCTATATATAGGTACAATGCGCGTCTGGCCTATGCTCGGACGTCTGCCGTCATGTGTATGGTGGGGTACGTACTGGGCCTGGGAGACCGTCACGGGGAGAACATCTTGTTTGACTCGACCTGTGGAGACTGTATCCATGTAGACTTCAACTGCCTCTTTAACAGGGTACATTTATGGGCATCAAATACAAATAAATCTGAACATAATCAAATTCTTGAAGTTAAATTTTGTTTTAACTTAGGATATTTTAGAATTGTTTTAGTAATTTTACATGCATTCTGAAATTAAAATATTTTTAAGGGAGAGACTTTTGATTGGCCAGAAAAGGTCCCATTTCGCTTGACACAGAATTTAGTCGACGCCCTTGTGAGTACATGCACTCTGTCTTCTTTTCATAGTCCAAAAGACATTTAAAGCAGATGTATAGCTGAGACATAACCACCCTTATATTGTGTACTAGTTGATTAATTAAGCAATCCATATATTTCAGGGACCCCTTGGGATTGAGGGGATTTTCCGTAGATCTTGTGAGGTGACCCTCAGGGTTATGAGAGATCAGATGGACCCATTGATGAGGTAAAACTTTAAAGTATAATTTTTGGTCAAAAGAAAAGTTAATCACTATATTTATGAAATAAAATCACACAGAAATGTTGAAGAAATAAAGTCCATGTTTTCGTGAATGTTGCAGAATAACCTCCAAGGTCGAGAAATGTTGTTTGAAAGAGAAAAGCCAAGGCTTTTATATTTCAAACAGCATTTCAAGACCAAGGAGGTTATTCTGCATCATTCACGACAACAAGGACTTTATTTCTATTCTACCATGTCTAATAAAATCACCAAAATATGGCTGATCGTTTCCTATATAGAGAAACGAATTAGGTCACCATGTCTCGATTAACACCAGAGGTAAAATTTGTTTGCTCACTTGTGTATGGAATGCAGACGATTTGAGCTTTCGCTACATTAAAAATAGCCTTTTTAGCTCACCTGAGTGGAAGGCTCAAGTGAGCTTTTCTGATCATATTTTGTCCGTCGTCCGTCCGTCTAGCTGTCCGTCTGTAAACTTTTCACATTTTCGACTTCTTCTCAAGAACCACTGGGCCAATTTTGACCAAACTTGGTACAAAGCATCCTTCGCTAAAGGGGAATTTGTTAAAATGAAGGGCCAAGTGCCCTCACAAGGGGAGATAATCAAGAAAAGACAAAAATAGGGTGGTAATAAAAAAATCTTCTTCTCAAGAACCACTGGGCCAGAAAAGCTGAAACTTATGTGGAAGCATTCTGGGGTAGTCTAGATTCTAAATTGTTAAAATCATGACCCCCAGGTGTTTGGCGGGGCCACAATGGGGAATCAAAGTTTTACATAGAAATATATAGGAAAAATCTTGGAAAATCTTCTTCTCAAGAACCACTGGGCCAGAAAAGCTGAAACTTATGTGGAAGCATCCTGGGATAGTCTAGATTCTAAATTGTTCTAATCATGACCCCTGGGGGTAGGGCGGGGCCACAATAAGGAATCAAATTTTTACATAGAAATATATAGGAAAAAATCTTTAAAAATTTTCTTCTCAAGAACCACAGGGCCAGAAAAGCTGAAACTTATGTGGAAGCATCCTGTGGTAGTGTAGATTCTAAATTGTTCTAATCATGACCCCTGGGGGTAGGGCGGGGCCACAATAAGGAATCAAAGTTTTACATAGAAATATATAAGAAAAATCATAAAAAATCTTCTTCTCAAGAATCACTGGGCCAGAAAAGCTGAAACTTATGTGGAAGCATCCAGGGGTAGTGTAAATTCTAAATTGTTCTAATCATGACCCCTGGGGGTAGGGCGGGGCCACAGTGGGGAATCAAAGTTTTACAATGGGGAAACAAAGCATCCTATGGTAGTGTAGATTTCAAATTGTATAAATTATGATCAGTTGGGTAGGGTGGGGTCACAATTTGTATTACAAGGGGGAAATCTGGTAAAGAACGGAATGGTCAAAGCTTCTCAGGTGAGCGATGTGGCCCATGGACCTGTTGTTAAATTACAAATTTGTTCGTAATTTGTATTGATCAGTTTTAATGAATATACAATAACAAAATAATGTTCCTGTTTTACTACAGTTTTATTGGGACTAAAATCACATTGTTTAAATGTGTATGGAGGTCCGTGGAATAGCCCCGCTTAGCTATAAAAACTGACATTCATCAGCAACTTTTGCAATTTACAGTGTGTATACTGCAAAAGACGACACATCGATGCAGCCTAAACAAGTATTTCATTCTGCAGCCAAACATGCATTTATTGTTCAGATTTGATACGTGTTTCTAATCTGATAATTTTTTGATGACGTTCGTGATTTATTGGAGAATAATGTCCGCCGTTTTTCTTTGATCTTTGCAATAATCGTGGTAGAATATAGAATAAGTGGAATAAATATTTCTGCTTGCAGTGTATTACGAACTTTCATCCATGACCCTTTGGTGGAGTGGAGGAGGAAAACTAAAGCACAGAAGACAGAGACAGAGTTAGCTCAGGGGGAGATTCACAATGATCAGGTAGATTTATGAGACAGAGTTAACCATTTTTAATACCTCCAACAAAATCACTTCAGGCTGTTAACATTGAATTTAGTAGACCTCTGAAGTCCCCCTTCCTTGTACTGAAGAAAAGTAAAAAGAGTCCATAATGCACATAGACATAGTTCATAAAGATTTTTTTGTAGACAGGTTAAATGCTGGGGTATTTTAATTTTTCTTTTTTTTTTTATTATTCAGGCTTTAGTCCATGTACAGAACATAGAGTCTCGTTTAAAAGGGATCCGTCGCGGCACGATGCAGAAACCCAGGAGTGTAGCTCTGTCCGTGGAAGGACATGTTAATTACCTATTACAGGTAAGGATTGAAATGGATTTATTCTAAATACACTGTCTGTGGAAGGCCAAGTTAACTACCTGTTACAGGTCGGTATTTCTACTGATTTATTCCAAATACACTGGAAAAATATGGATATCTTCACTCTGAAATATATCTTGTGAATTTCATTGCTAATTGAGACTCGTTTAAGAAATAAGATATCAGTTTTAGACTGAGGTTCAATGGGATATGACATGAAGTCGGTCATGTGATCAAATTGTATAATGCCCAAAGGGCGTTATTGATACATATTCAGGAAGAGTTTCTAATCAAGAGTAGTAGATATAATACATAGATTATAATTTTGTGTATTCTTTTTAAATATACAAAAAAACTATTTAATAAAGAATACATTAGCCATTTTTTAGTGGCACAATATTGTTAAGCATTTTACTAAACATCTATTATTTTAATTTTTACAGGAGGCTACAAGTCTTGACAACCTGTGTCAGATGTATGTGGGATGGGCTGCTTATTTGTGAAGTAAAACGAACTAGAGAAGTGAGACTTCTATTTGGATTTTTGAAATCGGTGTGAATACCTTAATCTGAACATGGCTTGTAAATGGGTCATTCAAACCAGTTAAGGTTATCCGATCCTCAGGTTCTGAAAATTAGGCATTGAGTAATTGAAAATGCTCACAAAGATGTCTCTAAATTCTCAGATTAAAATGTATTTACCCACGGTGTTTCTTTAAAATTCATCTTTAAATTTAATCATATTATATAGGGAAAATTAGTAAATCTCGAATAATTTTTCAGGAAATGCGATTTGAACTACCTACTGCATATTTTTTAATTGATAATTGATCAAGAAATACACTTTAGGAATAACAAGATGTGTTTGTGAAACACTATGCGCCCGGCGTCAACAAAGTTCGAAAAAGCTATTTTTAGTATATAGGTCACAGTCAAGGTCACAAGGTCATTGACCTTGGTGTTGTTTGTAAGAAATTAATTAGTGGGGTATGCATACTAAATATGAAGTCCCTATCTCCTATGGTTCAAAAGTTATGACAAAAAGTGGAAAAAGCTATTTTTAGCATATAGGTCACAGTTAAGGTCACAAAGTCATTGACCTTGGTGTTGTTTGTAAGAACTTTATTAGTGGAGTATGCATACTAAATATGAAGTCTCTATCTCCTATGGTTCAAAAGTTATGGCAAAAAGTGGAAAAAACTATTTTTAGCATATACCGTGGGTAACAGTCAAGGTCACAAGGTCATTGACCTTGATGTCATTTGAAAGAACTTTATTAGAGGAGTATGCATACTAAATATGAAGTCCCTATCTCCTATGGTTCAAAAGTTATGGCAAAAAGTGGAAAAAGCTATTTTTAGCACATAGGTCACAGTCAAGGTCACAAGGTCATTGACCTTGATGTCATTTGAAAGAACTTTATTAATGGAGTATGCATACCAAATATGAAGTCTCTATCTCTTATGGTTCAAAAGTTATGACAAACAGTTGAAAAAGCTATTTTTAGCATATAGGTCACAGTCAAGGTCACAAGGTCATTGACCTTGATGTCATTTGAAAGAACTTTATTAGAGGAGTATGCATACCAAATATGAAGTCTCTATCTCTTACGGTTCAAAAGTTTTGGCGAAGGTTAAAGTTGACAACAGACAGACAGACAAACAGACAAACAGATAAACAGACAAACAGACAAACAGATAAACAGACAAACAGACAAACAGACAGGACAAAAACAATATGCGCCCCGAAAAAATTCGGGCGCATAAAAGTCATAGGTATCCAGGCTTTTAAAGAGAATTGCATGAATTTTCAATTATTTGGACTTTACTTTCTCCTACTTACTTCCATTGTTTCATAATGCATAGTGTATGAAGTGTTTCCTTTCAAAGAAAACACTGTAAATCACTTCTAATTTCAAATAATGCATATAAACATTGGTAACTAAGGCTAAATTAAAAGAAATTTGATTTTTAGCTCACCTCAACGAAGTTGGGGGAGCTTATGTAATACCGTCGGCGTCGGTGTCGGCGTTGGCGTCCTAGGTTAAGTTTTTTGGAGCAGTTTTCTTTTTAAGTACTTCTATGTCCTATATTGATTAGACATGCATGGAAGATGCTTCTAATGTGTTTCATTGTACCAGTCAAAGTTTCAGATGCTGCAATTTCAGCAAAGGAATGGCCAGGTTAATGTTTTTGGAGCAGGTTAACATTTTTGGTGCAGTTTTTGGTGCAGGTTTCATTTCCAAGTAACTATAAGCCCTATGTTGACCAAACTTGCATGGTTGATACATCTAAGGATGCATACTACTGGGCTTGCTTCGGATGCTGAATCTGACCTACATTTTCCGGATGAGTGAACAGGTTAAAGTTTTTGGTGCAGGTTTCATTTCCAAGTAACTATAAGCCCTATGTTGACCAAACTTGCATGGATGATACATCTAAGGATGCATACTATCAGGCTTGCTTCGGATGCTGAATCTGACCTACATTTTCCGGTTGAGTGAACAGGTTAAATTTTTTTGGGCAGGTTTCATTTCCAAGTAACTATAAGCCCTATGTTGACCAAACTTGCATGGATGATACATCTAAGGATGCATACTACCGGGCTTGCTTCGGATGCTGAATCTGACCTACATTTTCCGGTTGAGTGAAGAGGTTAAAGTTTTTGGTGCAGGTTTCATTTCCAAGTAACTATAAGCCCTATGTTGACCAAACTTGCATGGATGATACATCTAAGGATGCATACTACCAGGCTTGCTTCGGATGCTGAATCTGACCTACATTTTGTGGATGAGTGAAAATGTTAGTTTGTGATGAATGTATCATTTCCAATTAACTATGAGCCCTATAATGAGCAAACTTGCATGGACGATACATCTTAGGATGCACACTAATGGACTTACTTTGGATGCTGAATTCGACATACATTTTTTCAGATAATAGACCAGGTAAAAGTTATGGGTGCAGGTCAATTACCAAAAAACTTGAAGGCTTATATAACATTGTATAAACCAAACCAAACTTGCACAAATGTTGCATCAGGAGATGAAAACTCTCAAATTTGCTTCAGATGCTTAATTTTAATTACATTTTCATGAACAACTAGTTTAAATTTTTTATGTAGGTCTATTTCAATGTATTCGATCAAAATTGCTTAAATATTTATACCCCCCGCAAACGAAGTTTAGGGGGGGTATATTGGAATCACCATGTCCGTCTGTCCGTAGCTGTCTGTCTGTCTGTAGACGACATTTTGTCCGGACGATTTCTCAAAAACTATTGGAAGGATTTGTCTGAAAATTTATACACATATTATTCACCATATGAAGGTGTGCACCTGCTATTTTCATCTTGATTGGATGATTATTTTGAATTTTACAGGTGTTTTTTCATTTTTATTTCGTGGTCTTGTGCAGACTGTTTCTCACAAACTATTGCAAGGATTTATCTGAAAATTTGCACACTTATTATTCACCATATGAAGGTGTGCACCTGGAATTTTCAACTTTATTTGTTTATTTTTCTGCATTTTACAGGTTTTACTTTTTATTTAAATTGACTTGTTCATTTTGGGCTCATTTATAAGGTTTGAGAGGTAGAATCTAGGATATCTGTACAAAAATGTGAACTAGTACAGCTTAAAACAACTCATTAAAACTAAAAAAAAGAAACATCATCAAGTGTTTAAAACAGTTTTTACATTACATAGAAGATAATGTAAATTCATTTGTCTCTTGGGAATAATGACTGGACATGCATCCAGTTAAAGATAAATTAATGAGTTTGGTGTTGGAGGTTGTTAAGGCATATCTCTTATCAAGCGTGTGTGTGTGTGTTATCAAATCTCCAGGGAATAAGGCACAAGAATTAAAGATCTCTCTTCTCTTATTCTCTTAATTGTAATTTATTGTCTGTCAAAGCACTTCATTACTGGATGACCAGCTTTTTATTTTCAAAATGAATTTGATATATCAAGATTAATTTGATTTTGTATAATGATTTTTTTTTTCAACAATTAGTTTGCAGAGTGTCATGACACATAATTGCAATATATTTCTTTAATGCAGAAATAAAAAAAAATGTTACGATTGAATTACAATGTATTAGTATTGATGTTTCATTTGGTTGCACTTTTGTTTCACTCATTAAAAAACATAATGAGCACTTATATTTTACTGTAAATTTTTATAATAGTGAACACCTCAAGATCCATTAAGTATTTTTGAATTGGCACCTTCTCTGAAAAAACCCAGCGGGGGGTATTTGTCCCTATTGGACAGTTCTAGTTTCATTTCTGGAATGTACACTTTTTGTTGGTTAATTGTGTGACTTTGCCTTACTTAAAGACAACATTCGTTGAGGTGAGCTCTGTAATCTCTGATTACCTATGTTTTTAAAATATGCAAGTTTTACTTCATTTTATGAGGTACAAATGTCAACTTTTTGAATAACGTTTGATAAAACTTTAAAGAGCATTGAATCATACGTAGAGGCATAAAATGAAAATTGTTGCATGAAAAAAATTCAATACAAGCCTTATTTTAATACTTTTTGAATTAAATTATAAATTAAAGAGTTATCCTTCCTGGCTGAGGATCGTATATCCTTAAAAAATTATTTGTTGGATATGGAAAGCGAAATATCTCTTATTTGTCTTTTGTTTATTTTGTCTTTCCAAAAATTATTGTTTTTGTTATTTACATGTAATAAGGAAGATGTAGCTGCATTACATTTGTTATCATTCATTAAATATTTTCAAAGATTTGGTGTCTTGTCTCTATATAATATTTGTACATGTACATAGCTCAGAAAAACTGAATAATCTACTTGAATAAATTCAGGTAGCAATAGTGTTCCAAGTGTTTAAATGGCCAATGCTTTATATCATGAACTTCTTGATGCACATTGAAATGCTTGAATCAGTTGTACTCAGTCCATCAGGAGTTGTCTTTCCTTGTCATCAGGAGACTGTGGGGGCCAGTTGGATTTCTGGACAGGTCATATCTTTGGTCCAAAGGACATAAGGAAAGCCTTCATAATGTTTCTGGGTCAGAGGATCATTCCATGACCTCACGGTAGAACAAGCCCCATAATTACCCTGTAAATTAAATCAAAGTTTAATTCATATCAGGATGTGGTGTGATTGGTACCTGATGGTTTTCTATGACCAGTGTAACTGTACCTTTATATCGGCAGCAATCAATGCAATTTCCAGCTGATTGTTTTGGTTGTAAATTTTCTGTACGACTTCTTTACAAGCTTCCTCGGGAACCATTCCCTGAAATAGAAAACATGGAAAATAGAAAATATGGAGAGGACTTACCGGGTATATAGGCAGTACCTGCTGTTCAATCCTCTTATGTTTATACATAATAAAAGATTGTTTAAATTAAATAGAAAACATCAGCATCCAGTCATAACCTTTCTCTAAAGTAAAAAAAAAAAGTGTAAAGAGTGTACATAGCTCCTTCGTGTGATGTGCTTACATTATACGTACTAAGAACAATTTAATTTTTTTTGTTGTAATTGATGAGATGGATGTTACTATGAGATAAGATGGATGTTACATGTGAGATATATGTAAGATGAATATTACCTGTGAGATAAGATGGATGATACCTGTGAGATGAGATAAATGTTACCTGTTAGATGAAATAAACATTACCTGTGAGATGAGATGGATGTTACCTGTGAGATGAGATGTTTGTTACCTGTGAGATGAGATGTTTGTTACCTGTGAGATTAGGTAGATGTTACCTGTGAGATGAGATGGATGTTACCTGTGAGATGAGATGGAGGTTACCTGTGAGATGAGGTAGGTGTTACCTGTGAGATGAGATAGAGGTTAGCTGTGAGATGAGGTAGATGTTACCTGTGAGATGAGATAGAGGTTAGCTGTGAGATGAGGTAGATGTTACCTGTGAGATGAGGTGGATGTTACCTGTGAGATGAGATGAGATGTTACCTGTGAGATGAGGTAGATGTTACTTGTGAGATAATATCGATGTAACCTGTGAGATAAGGTAGATGTTACCTGTGAGATCAGATAGATGTTATCTGTGAGGTGGTTGTTACCTGTGGGATGAGTAATGGATGTTACCTGTGAGATAAGAGGGATGTTACCTGTAAGATGAGTAATGGATGTTACCTGTGAGATGAGATAGATGTTACCTGTCAGATGAGTAATGGAAGTTACCTGTGAGATGAGATAGATGTTACCTGTGGGATGAGATAGAGGTTAGCTGTGAGATGAGGTAGATGTTACCTGTGAGATGAGGTGGATGTTACCTGTGAGATGAGATGAGATGTTACCTGTGAGATGAGGTAGATGTTACTTGTGAGATAATATCGATGTAACCTGTGAGATGAGGTAGATGTTACCTGTGAGATCAGATAGATGTTATCTGTGAGGTGGTTGTTACCTGTGGGATGAGTAATGGATGTTACCTGTGAGATGAGATAGATGTTACCTGTAAGATGAGTAATGGATGTTACCTGTGAGATGAGATAGATGTTACCTGTAAGATGAGTAATGGATGTTACCTGTGAGATGAGATAGATGTTACCTGTGGGATGAGTAATGGATGTTACCTGTAAGATAAGAGGGATGTTACCTGTAAGATGAGTAATGGATGTTACCTGTGAGATTAGGTAGATGTTACCTGTGAGATGAGATGGATGTTACCTGTGAGATATGATGGATGTTACCTGTGAGATGAAATGGAGATTACCTGTGAGATGAGATGGACAATGTGGAAGGAGGGACAAAATTTCAGGATCTCGTCTCCATCTCCACTACAACAGGCAGCGCCATGGGCGTCTGGATAATAATAAATCGACCTGAGAGTTCAGTGTGAGACATAGACAAATGTCATTGCTGAATTGAACGGAAACTTGATTTTTACACGAGATGTATGTGAATGTTGCTCACTTGCGTATAGTCCCCCTCCTGGAAGCGCACTGTCGCCGACCCTACCAGGGTGTTTACCGGGAGCCCCACTTGTCGACACACCTACATGTAAGGCAGAAACAACTTTTGTCAAGGATCATGATAAAGAATTTACAAAAAAGTCAAACAAACATTAGACTAAAAAGGTATTACCTACAGCTATCTCGGATCCTTTTTGTCTCAGTGCTATCAACCCCAACGTGTCGTGGCTTTTTGAGTCATTTTCCTGTTTTACAAATTCAAAATATCCCAATACAAAATATCCCCGACAATTCGTAATGGAGGCTCGATAACTTGCACTAAACGCTCGATAATTCATACTGGAAGCTCGATAATTCGTAGTGAAAGCGCGACAATTTGAACTTGAAACTTAAATTTAAATTTTTTACTCCGAAATTCCTTACTGGTTTACTTTGATGGGGTGTCTCGCATTCGGCACGAAACCCATTTTCCAGAGCGAATTGCCCCGCCCCCTCCCCAGTTAGCATTTTGTGATGATCCGCTAAATTGTAATCGCTAAAATATCACTGCTCTAAGTGCCATCTGCGAGACGGCTTGTAAAATTAATTACGCCAAAAATATTTCCATACCTTTGAGAAAAAAAAATAACCCGCCAAGAAAACGTTCCCTAAAAAAAAAAGGTTTCATTTTAAAAATTTACAGACAGATGGCTTTCCATTGTTCTAAAAAAAGTAGTTTTATTGTATACTTACCCACTAAGAGCTGTAACAGCGCCAAATTTTAACGTGCGTCCGTCCATTATTGCTGCGTCATACTCGCGATACCCGGCTGAGTTTGGGGGCCCGCCCCTCCCTACAATGCAGGGTCCGTATCTCTCGTCACCCTCTATTTCTAAAAGATAAAATAAAGAAACATTACATTGTTTTCAATGATCCCTAATATACCTTCCTTCTCAGCTCTATATTGAAAATCATGTCACTTTCTTTAATATTGCTGCAGGTGATTCGGACAATTTCAGAGAGCTGCCCCCCCCTCCCGCTTTTGCAAAAGTGAGGGGACATTAAATATTCGTCTGTCATTTAATTTGTCCATATGATGCAAAAAAAATTAACATGATAAAGAAAAGTCCGTAACAACGTTTTGGGGTGGGAAAGAAATCGTTGGGGGAAAATTGACAAAGAACACAAAACCGAACAGTTCAAGGTTTTAAATAGGGGGATGCCTTCTCTTATAGCTTATGGTATATTTCTTTTTCCTTCAAACGCTGACATTTGCTAATTTATTCGAAAGTGCGGCTGCAAAATTTTGGGAAGCAACATCCAAATTAAAATTTACATAATAAAACTACAGCAAACGATAACTTTTCTCATAAATGATAAAAGACATCTCTCTCTCTCTCTCTCTCTCTCTCTCTCTCTCTCTCTCTCTCTCTCTCTCTGAAAATGACAGGGCTTTAAAGAATTATACATTTCAATTGTCTTTTTCCTCTTAGAAGACCTTTACTTTGATTTTTGTATCCGTGACCTTAATTTGAAGTTTGATCTTTACTCTTTTAATTCTTAGTCATGTTTAAGTTAACCTTTATTTTTTTTATTTATTTATTTATTTTTTTTTTTTTTTGAATGATGAAAAGACAAAGTAGTTGGAATTAGTTGCAAAAAATCGTAATTAATTGCATCTTGAGCAACAACTAAGGCACCGAAATGGGGGAAGGGGTCCCGGTTGTCAATTTTTGAATTTGCTTGTTCTACTAAATACACAGCTAAAAGGAGTCGGATATAAATAAACATTGTATGTACATTGTGATTAGGTTTTTAATGAGAAAAAAAATATTTTTCAATATTACATAATCTTATACTCGTTCGTCTAGATTAATATATTTATAATCGCAATTTGAGGTAATTGAAATCATTGCAAAAGAACTGTAATCTCTCTCTCTCTCTCTCTCTCTCTCTCATAAAAAGACAGTCGATGATAAAAACACTATACAAGGAACATAAAGTGACTCCTTGCCGCAGCCCCCGGGGCATGACGATATTGATCATGTTCTATGATTTCGGCAATCATTACTTGTTCCTCTATGTACGGCGACCAAGGAAGTTTTATTCCGTCGTATCAGCACGTGAAATTTTTCTGTATTTTTGTTTTGAAGGGGATAATTGGTGTTAAAAAGTGTTATAACTGGAAGTTAATCTTCATAGGCTAATAAAAAATGCACTGTAAGTATTACCGTTAATCTTTCTTTCTTTCTTTTTTTTTTTTTACTTCTATTTTTATTCGTATTATTTTAATATCTATTTGCAAAAGGAAAGGAGAAAGTATCAGGACGATTTTTTAAGGGGAGGGGGTGGGTGTGTTAAGTCCTCATTTTATGTTTCAATCAATGTGAGTAAAAAACAATATACATGTAATTTGATCCAGGCAGCACTTGAATTCCCCGCCAATCCCATTGTCGTGCGATAAACCTTAATAAACGATATTTAAATAATTATAAAATTATGGAATCTAAAATAAGATTTAAATCAATAAAGTTAAATGAAAATTAAAGAAATAATTTATAGTAGACATTAATTATTCAATAAGTTGATAACCCTTCCTGGTCTCTCAGACTATAACATTTTTCACTAGAAGTCTGATGTGGCATTGGCCAGGGTGTTTACAATATTGAATTGGCATCGGTTTTCAGGAGAGGGGGAGGGGTTGGGAAGCAAAAAACTTAATCTGTGGAGGAGGTGGGGCTAATCTTGATGGTTCGTTGTAATACCCCCCCTTTCAAGTGGAAGTGTTAAAACAAGCAAATAGAGAAGTTGGCTAGTTCTTCTTTTTTCACAAAAACCTAGCGGCTAAATAACTGATTATAATAAAATATTTCCATACCCACTATCGTTTTCTACTGCCGTGAAATTCAGAATAATTCAGATTCTCTTATATCTGCGCTCAAAAATGTTTAGATCCGCCGCGTTTTGATTTGAGAGAAGTTAGAGCGTACAACAATCCGGGAAAAAAACATACGGTTTATGGTATTTTCTACTGCATCCAGACAACTTGTCTCACTCCTATACAATTCTTCTTTCTGTCTGATAGCATCAAAACAAAAGCTCCAGGTCCCAATAATTAAATCCATGACTGGAGACTCTAAACTAAAACGGGAGCAAAAACCGGAAATTCAAGAGTTACCTTCTCCGAATCTATTTTTCGATACGGGATATGTAGAAAACAAATAAGAGATCGAAGGCAAAATGTTGACAGATGTGTCGCGAGAGGTGGGTAAATTTACTTGTGTTAGCAAATTCTCTTATTTTGTAATTATTAATCTTGTACAGTTATTGTCGAACTACAATTTTACACGTGTTGCAACAAGTGTATACACGTTAAAGGCAAGTACATGCACCCCCCTTCCACCATTGTAGTGATCTTTCTGCAACACTAAACGGTAAATGTCCTAGTAAATTGTTATTAGGATGTAAGAAAATGATAAAGTACTGTTTTTGATCAAAAGAGATCGGGATTTCATCGATTTTTTTTAAAGAGAAATAGTTTACAAAAAGGGGGATCATTAAGATCATTTGTAGATAAACTAGATTTTGGATGCTGATAAGTTTATCTGATGTAAATAAGTAAATCGATTATTAATTTGAAAATAAAATTAACACTAACATGTAAGACTAATGAGAAAATTCCTCTTTTTTTTCTCTTGAACCATGTTAAGAGTATTTGTAACTTTGTAACTCAGAGGCCTAATTCAGCACCAGTGTCTCAATAAATGTGAATGCAGGTGGATAATTATAAGCTACAAAATAATTTGTATTGTCATTATAGGCTTTATTTTACATTTATTCAGCTGTGACTAAATACAAATAGAGTCTAGTAAGTAAATATAGAATTTTTATACACCAAAGTAGTCAAGCATATAAGTACAGCGATGTCATGTAAGAAATTAATTTTAAATTTGCTATTTAATTTTTAAAATTTTTTTGTCGACTGGTCTTTACATTTTCTTGAATAAACATATTAAGTATTGTAATTTACTTCTTTCCTGAGTTATATGTTTTTGTCATGGTAAGCCAATTTTATAATCATATATAATACTATATCCTGTTTCTTAAGTACAGATGATTGATAAAAATGAGTACTGTGCAATCAAGTCATGCCATGTTTTAAAATAAGAGCAGGTTATAATGTCTTGAATATAAATAAATTCTTATCTCCATAATGTGTCATTCTAATTCAGAAATAAAAATGCATTAATATTAATATTATTCCCAGTTGTGATGTTCCTGTGATGTGTTCTTTAAATTGAAACGAAAAAAAACATGACCAATCATCCAGGATTATACACGTATTATAAATTATTGCTTTGGAACAGATATATCCTTTTACATATTCAAAAGATGAATTATAATTGTTTATATCAATTTCAATGCCAAATTTTAAAAATATATTGTTTTATCCTCCGGGAAGTTAAAAAAAAATTCGAGTCGGTCCATTTTTAGCAAGTCAGTTGGGAGAGGGCAACTAAAGTAACAAACATTTTTTTAAAGATGGCCTTATTACAAAGAGCAGTGTTTTATAAGAATATATGGATGTGCTTTTTTGACCCCGTAATCTACATGTATAACTGCCATAAACTGTGACCAGGACCAATAAATTAGGATGGGAATAATTACCTGTAATTAATCATTGACTTGTATTTATTCATGGTTTATTAATGTGATATTGACACTCCCTGCCTTGTGAGTTTCAGGAATTAAGTGAATTTGGAATTAGTACTGTACATCACTAAATTTTAGCGACACCTTATTTTTGCGAGATAGTCATTGCATCTTTATGAGCGAGATAAAATTTTCACAAAATTGTGGTGATTGCTTTATATACCGTAATCCATAGGAATACTATTACTAATATACTTGAGAATCATATTTTTGCAAGCACTTTATCTCGAGTAATTAGGCAAAAATAAAGTTCTCTCAAATAAAAAGTGATTTACAGTATATAAGAAATGCAATTTGTCCTAATATTTGAAAAGTGCACTTCATTTTTTTTCAGTTGTAAAATTTAATAGGCAATGCAAATTGTCATATTTTTTGTAAAACTTCATATTTGAAAGTTGAACTCAAAAGGCATGGTAAATTATGGTATCGTTTGTAAAACTTCAAATTAATGGAATGTGAAATTCAAGAAGCAATTTAAAAAAAAAAAACTAAGTTATAAATAATGCAGATTTATTTTATTTTATTGTGTTAATTCTAATCAGGTTCACCTTACTGAAGTAATACTGTTGCCGGAAATGGTAATTAGCTTTATAAGCATTTTAATTTGATGATTTTTGCTTCAACAAACTACATGATAATAATAAAACTAATGTGCTGTTATCATGCATATATGCATAGTCCCATTTATGATAAATGGCATGTAAAAGGAAATAGTTCCATTATTTCCTTTAACATTAACACCTAAAGTGTTGTCACTTCATAATGTGGTAATAATTATGTTCACATAGACAAAGACAGCGTCAATTGTCAAACATGACAGAGACATGGACAAAAAATATGTTGTAACGGCCAAGAAAAATCTCCACTCGTTATTCACCGCCCGTCAAAATTTTTGGCCTCGAACTGGTCATTTTTTGGCAGGATTTTTTTTTTGGCTGGTGATTTGATACAGACTGTTGCATGTAATTCTTATGTCGCTGTCAAATGTTATCTGTCAAATGCAATACTTGTATTTCCTAGGTACAGATTGCACAATTCTTATCTTTTTAAGGTAGAAGGATTAGGTAATTGACTCTGCGATATGCATCTATACTAGATAGTTGTCAGGCCTAGAGAGACAGTTAATTAACCTTAATGTGGAGAAAGAGAAAAAAGGGAGACATTGGACTGTCTTTGAACCTTATCAGAATGTGATGAATTTTAAAGTGTGTAATGAAGTTGATTAGGGTTATTACGCATACAAGGGAAACAGTAAAACTTTAATAACTATTTTAAATTAAAAGTTTGACATTTAAAAATGTTACAAAATTATTATTATCAATTTTTAACATGTGAATCCTTTTGCTTTTTTTTCAGTGTAATGTGAGATTACTTTGAGGATGTTACTGTGAGAGGATCAGATGGGCAGCTGAGGTATTGTCCTTGACATTCAGTTACCATGACACTGTATCATAAAGTGACCTTGACCTTGCTGGTCTGGAGTGTATTTGTGTGTTCTGTTGTAAGGTCACAAACTCTGACACAAAAACTGGATTTATTAATGAAAAATGCATCTGTTACACAGGTAAGTTATAAATATTGGAATAATTTTAATTGTGTGTGTTTTTCTTTTGGGGTGGTGTGTGTGTGTGTGAAAAAAGTAAAATCAGCTCTTTAAGAGTAATAATCTGACCTAGGAGTTCTTTAAAAGCTTTACATTAGAAAGATAAAAATATTTAACTTAAAATAGACTTTGTTAATCTGTGAAATGGTTTGTTTCTAACATGAAGAAATGAAATCTTTTAAAACCATTTATTTAAAAGATGAGTGGGAAAACAGGAGAGTTATGATAGTTTTTAAATTCTCTAATGACATGTATGAACAATTTTCTTTTTACAGTATGATGAATATCTATGTAGTAGTTATAAACTGCCAGCAACTGACCAATATATAGGTAAGTTCACTGCAACAGTCTTTAGAATAGTGTGTTTTTAAGTTAGACATTTTCACTCTTGGGACATCTTCTGCTGAAAGTACCGGTATTATTTTTATGTTAATTATATTAAAGTCCAGCTATTTTGATCAAGAGCCTTTAGTGAAGAGGGAGTTATAACTTGAGTGACCCTAGTAACACTGTGAATGATATATAGGGGAGTGGGAGTTGTTACCTCTATTAATGATACCTGGCTCTGTTTATGTGGAAATAACTTTACACGAACATATTGAATTCCATAGATGCCTAGATACACTGTACCGGTACTTGGGGAAATTGCAGCTGATCTTATTTATAGTGACTAGAAAAATGAAGGATTTGTGCTGAATTACTCCCACAAGAATGATTTCCTGTGTCATTTCAGCTTTCAAAGGCAGATTTTCTGCTTATTCAGTAATGAGTCGGCATTTCATTGTGTGTTATGTAAAGATATTAGTAAACATACTTGACGTTTTTAACCTTTCTTTTTATAAATAAGAAAAAAAAATCGCCATACTAGAATAGCAAGTTATTAATTATAGTATGGAGATTTTTTTTTATGTATGATAAGAAAGGTTAAAACATCAAGTGACTGTGTTTTGATGAAGGACCCATGAGACATAAATCTGAGGATGTAATATTAATTAATTAACAATCATCTTTTAGATGTCAGTAAATCTAATGGGAACTTTTATTTGGTTTTAATTAGAAGGTTTTGCAAAATTAAATCAATAAAATAGGTCTGAAAAAAGTTTTCGGAGAGAAATCGTTAACTTCTACAGATGTGTAGATTTGAAGACCAAATTGTATGTTTGTTTTTTTTTTTTTTTTTTTTAAATTTTTTCAATTATTATTTCATAAACATGACTGTTTTACCATGGTCTACAAACTTGAAGAATGAACTTTGCTATATAAACAGTACAAATTGATTTTTATTTAAACTTTAAACTGTGCAAGCAGAACAGAGGGTATAAATCGTATTGGAGCTGCACAGTATATCAAAATCAATAAGTTCAGATCTATTAATTATAAAGAAATTAGGTATTATTTTTCAACAGTTATTAGGAAATAAAAACAGGTATATCACATGATCAAATCCCAGAAAAAAGGCTCTAATTAAAAAGTTTTTGAAATGATACCTTATTATTTTAACATACAAATTTACAGATTTATAACAAATTATTGCATGTTATCATTTTTAACCTAGGCAATGAATATATATATATTTTTTGAACGTATAAATTGTTAGTGATATGACCCTTGAGTAAATGGACTTTTCAGAAAGATTTGAATGTTTATCATAAAAGTGTATTTTTAAGGTATAGCGGGTCATTGCTCCATGTTTCTTTTAACCAAATGCAGATCAAAGAAAATGTTTGTTAAAATTGAGATTTAAACGATATTAGGCATTATGAATGCCTTAATCATTCAGTATCTTATTAAATGGTATCATTGAGAGGTCAGTGTATTCCCCCTGCCCTGAATCTTTATATAAACAATCATTCAACTCGTGCTGTTACATAAATTGTATATAATATATTGACCAAAAACAGTGACTTGTTTTTGTTTGCCCCCTGCTTCACGTGTTCTTGGATGGAATTTAAAAAAATGGTGGCTTTACCATACGTTTTTTGGTGGATTGCGTTATTGATGTTGTGTCAGCCCCTGTCAATACGTCGTGCGATTCTTCCTCCCGCGATATGGCCCTGCTGATAGAACGAGGCCTCGACCATCGCTCTATCACACACAATGTCTTCAGAGGACAAGCGGGGATCAATAGTTATAATCAGCCTATAATTGTCACATTGGGTTTTCTTGTAATATCCTGTTCATGAATATCCATGATTTGCTGTAGACATGGGGGATATTCAATTTGTTAGTTTTGTCTCTTTGAATAATTGCGAGCAAAAACAATTATTGTGCGGAATTTATCAATGCATTTGTTTTTCCATTGAGACAAGCTAATTTCCTTGGTTTAAATATGCATATGATAAACAGCAGTCATACTTTATTATTCAGTGAAAAAATACTGATAAAATAAAACAACTAAGAATTAATTGTCCGAGTCATACTACAATATGTAGTTCATTTGAAATAAAATGAAATAGGTATACACATATCTATTGCATGTATAAGCTTATTGATATTTGTTTTGTTATTGTAAAATGGTAGACAAAGTATTTGGTCACCAAATATTACACAGTGTTGTAATGATAAATTATTTTGCCATTGTTTGAACTTGCATGACCATCAAAGTGAATTTTTTACCAGATTTATAAAATATTATCCAGCAGTGTCATTAGTGCACCTTTTAACCACTTAAAGTATTAATGTCCCTCTAACTGAATGTGACATTTATTTGTCTTTTATAATGTAATGGTTTAATTATAGACGAGTACTTAACTGATGACTGTTTTTAACTATTTTAGTGCAATATGAAGCTTTAGCTAACGCGGGCACCGCCCACCACATTCTGTTGTTTGGTTGTGATGAACCAGCCAGTAACGATGCCTACTGGTATGTATCTGTCTGTCTGTCTGTCTGGATGTTTTTGGAACATACTTTTGTAAACTTTGTAAACAATTCAATCGAATGTCTTTCTGTGAAAATCACTGAAAATAAAACAAGTTAACATTTTGATTTAAAGTGGGACTGTTTTTTTTTTTAATGCTAAGAAGTCCTAAAGGAGAAAACATATAGATAAATGACATAGCATCAAATTTGTTTGACCAATATCTACTTAATTTTGCAGGCATTGTGGTCGATTATGTAAATCACAGGAACAAATTTTATTTGCGTGGGCCAAAAACGCCCCTCCTCTCCAACTACCCAAAGGTAAGAAGTGTTCGGCGGGGACTCTCAAATTTGTAACCAAAATTAAAAAATCAAAATTGTAAATGGTGTACTTTATGAGAGCTCTAGGTGAATTGCACAGCTACTCTTATATGAACCATATATTATAACTCTATCAGAATAAATTTTATTAATGGATGGATCAATAAATATATATAAAGATTTAAAAAATGCAATTATTATCCCTGATACAGCCAAATCTTTACTTTAACTCTGTTATTTCTGTTTTGACAGATGTTGGATTTCGTGTTGGTGGTCAGACCAATATAAAATATATTGTCATCCAAATCCACTACATAAATCCATTACCAGGTATGCACTTCATTACCAATATAAAGTAAATTAAATGTAATTTCCAGGTGATGTATTTAATGTAACTTTATTTTGCCATACATTTGATTGGTTCATCGTTTGTTTCAGCGGGATCATTAGACACTTCAGGGATAAGGCTTCAAATGACCTCTCTAAGGTAAAAACTGAAAGTACTTTCTATACAAAATTGAAAGTACTTTCTAAAGTAATTAACATCATGCTATAATCAAAAATACATTTGTAATAGTTATTATAAACATTAAAATTGAAATTTTTTGTTCACACATTTAACAATTTATTCATTTAATATGGATTGATAATATTGTACATGTACCGCTTTGTTTTTTTTTAGCTCACCTGAGCCGAAGGCTCAAGTGAGCTTTTATGTTTTTGTGTGTCTGTCCGTCTGTAAACTTTTCACATTTTCGACTTCTTCTCAAGAACCACTGGGCCAATTTTGACCAATCTTGGTACAAAGCATCCTTGGGTGAAGGGGAATTTAAATTGTTAAAATGAAGGGACATATCCCCTCGCAAGGGGAGATAATCAAGGAAAGACAAAAATAGGGTGGGGTCATTAAAAAATCTTCTTCTCAAGAACCACTGGGCCAGAAAAGCTGAAACTTATGTGGAAGCATCCTGGTATAGTGTAGATTCTAAATTGTTCACATCATGACCTCCGGGGGAAGGGTGGGGCCACAATGGGGAATCAAAGTTTTATATAGAAATATATAGGAAAAATCTTTGAAAATCTTCTTCTCAAGAACCACAGGGCCAGAAAAGCTGAAACTTATGTGGAAGCATCCTGGTATAGTGTAGATTCTAAATTGTTCACATCATGACCCCCGGGGGAAGGGCGGGACCACAATTGGGTATCAAAGTTTTATATAGAAATATATAAGAAAAATCTTTGAAAATCTTCTTCTCAAGAACCACTGGGCCAGAAAAGCTGAAACTTATGTGGATGCATCCTGGTATAGTGTAGATTCTAAATTGTTCACATCATGACCCCCGGGGGAAGGGCGGGACCACAATTGGGTATCAAAGTTTTATATAGAAATATATAAGAAAAATCTTTGAAAATCTTCTTCTCAAGAACCACTGGGCCAGAAAAGCTGAAACTTATGTGGAAGCATCCTGGTATAGTGTAGATTCTAAATTGTTCAAATCATGACCCCCGGGGGAAGGGCGGGGCCACAATGGGGTATCAAAGTTTTACATAGAAATATATAGGAAAAATCTTTGAAAATCTTCTTCTCAAGAACCACTGGGCCAGAAAAGCTGAAACTTATGTGGAAGCATCCTGGTATAGTGTAGATTCTAAATTGTTCACATCATGACCCCCGGGGGTAGGGCGGGGCCAAAATGGCCGAGCAAAGTTTTATATAGAAATATATAGAAAAATCTTTGAAAATCTTCTTCTCAAGAACCACTGGGCCAGAAAAGCTGATACTTATGTGGAAGCATCCTGGTATAGTGTAGATTCTAAATTGTTCAAATCATGACCCCCGGGGGAAGGGCGGGGCCACAATGGGGTATCAAAGTTTTACATAGAAATATATAGGAAAAATCTTTGAAAATCTTCTTCTCAAGAACCACTGGGCCAGAAAAGCTGAAACTTATGTGGAAGCATCCTGGTATAATGTAGATTCTAAATTGTTCAAATAATGACCCCCGGGGGAAGGGCGGGGCCACAATGGGGAATCAAAGTTTTATATAGAAATATATAGAAAAAATCTTTGAAAATCTTCTTCTCAAGAACCACTGGGCCAGAAAAAGTGAAGCTTATGTGGAAGCATTCTGGGGTAGTGTAAATTCTAAATTGTAGGAATCATGACCCCCGGGGGAAGGGCGGGGCCATTATAGGGAATCAAAGTTTTACATAGAAATATATAGGAAAAATCTTTGAAAATCTTCTTCTCAGGAACCACTGGGCAAAAAAAGCTGAAACATATGTGCCCATGGAAGGATCATGGGGTAGTACAGATTTCAAAATGTCTAAATTATGATCAGTGGGGTGGGGTGGGGATGCATTATGTATAACAAGGGGGAAATCCGGTAAAGAAAAGAATGGTCAAAGCTTCTCAGGTGAGCGATGTGGCCCATTGGCCTCTTGTTTTTTTTTTGTTAATTTTATACATATATGTATGTGTGGATATAAAATGATTGTATATATAATAGCTGATTAAATCTTATTTTTCTGTTAAAAAGCTTTATAAATACATGTATATACTGTAGATTGGCATATATTCACGATGGTTTTAATTTCGCTATGATCGCGATTTATTAATTTTCCGCGAAATTAAACCCATCGTAAATTTTATTTGTTTTTAAAGCGTTTAAATGCTTACAGGAAATTCTGAATTAATTTCTTGCAGCGTGAAATTAAAACCATCGCAAATGGAACTTTTTGAGATATCGTGAAATTTTAACATCGTGAAATTAAAACGACTTACAGTATTAGTTTTCATGTAGATCAGAGTTTTCATCAAATACATGATGTGCAGTTTATTGATTTGCATATGAATAACCCTATAATCTAGTCTAATTGGTTAGGTCCACTTGTATGTCAAGATTATAAAGCACAAATCTTCTTATCTATAAACTATTTTATTATGAATTTAGGAGATTTTTTTATATATTAATTTACTAAATCTTTGCTAATTTTTAACCTTGCTGTGTTTTGTAGACAGAGGTACGAGGCCGGTATTTATTTATTGTTGGCGTATTCCGTGAGGATACCAGGCAACAGCATCAGTAAGTGAACTATTTAACCAGATTAATTATGAATTAACTAATTGTGGATTCTGTTGGAAAATTCTTTATAATTGAATATTCTATTTGAAATTTATTGATCAATTCATATACAAGACCATCTTTAAAAAATTGTTTTGTTGCCCATTTGCGACCGACTTTCTCAAAATGCTTGTCTCAAAACAGTTAACTTTCCAGATACAATGTTTTTTATGCATTCCAGAAAATAGATTTTGAAAATTCAGCATTGATTTTGAAATTTCCAATGTACCTACCAACCAAATTATTTCAACCTGATTAAGAAGAGGGAAAAGAAATAAATATTTTAATACTGGTCCAAGGCAATTAATTGGCTTATTGTGGTTGCTTAACTTGCAAACTTATAAATTTACTAACAAAATATGTCCGTTAATATAAAACAGAACCTTAATTTTTCCCTTGCAGATATTTTTGCCGATATTTCTTGCCAGTTTAAAGCGAGCGGTCCCATATATCCTTTTGGATTTAGAACACATGCTCACAGTTTAGGTAAGGTTTTCACTAATGAAAGAGTGAAATTGAACATAGGACAGACAGTACAGCATCACTATAATGTATTTGAGAGAGAGAAGAGAGAGAATGGGAGAGAGAAAGATTTGTCGTTAATTTTTCCCCCAATCTGTTGTAGGCAGGGTGATATCTGGGTACCAGGTCAATAGTACGTATAATCTGATTGGGAAGGGGAACCCCCAATGGCCCCAGGCTTTCTACCCAGTAGAGAACAAAATTGTCATCCAGAAAGACGATTATCTGGTAGGAATTTTTTTTTTAATTATAAAAGAGGTCAATTTTTTGTCAAAAAACAATATTTTTCTTCACACAATTTGATATTTGAATTGTGAATCCTTTTGATATTTAGGTTGGTCGCTGTGTGTATAATTCCACTGGAAGAAATCGAGACACTTATATTGGGTAAGTCTACTTTCAAAAATTTATATGAAGTCACTTAAGGATGCTCATTTGATTTTATAAAAAAAAAATTAATAGAGCCACACACTTCAATTTCTCCCCAACCAGCATTAAGCCTGTTTCTCTCTCATTGGAGAGGTTTTGATGAAAATTTCACATGATTTACAATGTTTTATTTTTCCAGGGCCACACATAACGATGAGATGTGTAACTTCTACATCATGTACTATGCAGACCGGAACACCAGACTGCAGTACCACTCCTGTGCCGGGAACAACATGCCAGGTCTGGTTCAGAAACTACCGGCATACTCCTACCAACAGCTTCCCCACAATCCCCTCCTGGAGATGGCAGCCCACGGGACGCACGGTCACATGGGGGATGCTAAAGGTCACAGTGGGAATTCAGTAGTGACCGCTGCTCCGGTTACCAGGGCGCCAACAACAACTCCGACGCCAGCACCGACAAAACCCACCACCAGAAAACCAGAAACAGGTAAGGATCAGGTTTATTTAGCAGAGGATATTCCGTGGGATTTTACGCGACAGGAAAGGGAGGGTCAGGGTGTTTACCCAAGGGATTACGACCCAGATTATGAGTACTACAGTGAAGTGGAAAATGAGAGGGGGAGGAAGAAGTACCCCCAGAAAAACTACAGCCGACACCGGTACAACCACCAGGACTACAGCGATTACTACGACTCCGATTTAAGTCGGAATCAGGACATGGGGAAGGATGGCCGCTACCCGGCTAACTCAAGAAAAAATTATAATCGTAAAGGTCAAGGTCAGGTGTTTAATCGGAATAGAAATAGGGTCGGAGGTCAGAGGCATCCCCATAGACAACAGGACGATCCTTATGAGCCAGACAACACCATGTTCAAGGAGGCTTACGCTGTGAGTCTGGAGAAGGGTCAGTCCACCGTGGGGCCTCCAGTCCTGACCCCCGGGCCGACAACACAGGCCAAGCCTCAGAGTAAACCCCACAGTAGAAAACACAGTAAGATGTTGTTGTTGTCAGTGAGCTTCGCAGCATAGTGTTGTCTGTTGTCAGTGAAGCAGATTAGCTTTATTGATGTTGTTAGTTTCTGAAGTTATCAGTTTTATCTTTACTCTTGTGTTAGAAGCTGATTTGGATTTACTTCTCTTTTTCTTTCCTGTATCTCATTTCAGTTTGAGAATATGAATCGTTGTAACATTTCTTTTGATGTACAAATCTGTACTTTTTTGAAAAGACAATATGCATGTAGCTTGCTGTTTCTTTCTGTTGACTTATGAAATATCTGACTTCCATTGTGGAAATTCTGGGAATATCAAATTTCAAAACACAAACATTCAGGATAATTATTTCTGTACTTTAGAAGACAAACCTGATATGCCTGCACATGTGTTGAAGGTGATTATTTTTAATATAGAATACCTATTGATATAATGGTACACTTAATGCAGACTCTTTTATTTTATTTTATGCATATTAACCAGATGGTGCCATAATTTAGTGATTTTTATTTAGAAACAAGTTTTATGGCAGGATTTTAATTTACATTTACATTAAATGGAAATAACAGGTGGTGCAGTTAATAACATTGATGTTATGTGTTACCAATCCTTACAAAAACAAAATATTCACTTTAAGCTTTAATTAGTATCAATGTAATATTGGTAGACATTGGCCATTACAAAACCAACTCTTTCATGATTGTTATAACCTAGATATGAAGAGAAACACAGACAGGTAGAGGAGTATATATTTAATGTGGATTTCTTTTATTTGTCATTTTTTCCTGATTTTTATGGAGTTGATACCAGTGCAGAACTGATCATTGTTTTTATGGAATAAGTGCCTCCTGATATTGAAAATACAAAAACCCAGGTTTATATAATGACAGATAACATATTATATAAATCTGTAATGATATGCTTCATTATATAGCCCCTGAGGCCAGTTAGTTCACTGAGCTCTGATCGTCAATCATCTGTGACGTGTGGCCACTCATGTGTGACAGGAACGTTGTTCCTTGTTCAATACAATGTAACTGTATGGTCAGTTTTGAGAAAATGACAGCTGATTGTCAGATGTAAGGAGAGTTTTGATTGGCTGTTGCTGATATTTACCCCATGTACCCAGATATCCATGAGACATTAGATTTGTTGTGGCTGGACTGCTGGAATGTACTACGTACTGCGTAAATTGATTCTATTTACCTGGCCAGCCCACCCACCTAATCAATATATGGCCACTGATTCATGTTAATCCTGAGAATTACAAAACATCACAACATGTAATAATTAATGATGATGTAGAAAGATTACTAGTACTAAGATTTTACATCAGTAAGAAAAGCATATTTACAGAGTGAAAAATACAGTGCAATAACATGTACTGATCAAGTTAATACTAAGTATGAATGACTAATTAATATCGGTTCAATGTAATAGTTTGATTGACCAAAGTAAGTTCCAATCTGAGAACAATTGGAGCTGAAATAAATAAACTATTTCAAGGAGATATTTCTTGAAAAATCTTCGTTCTGTAAATTCTATAATATTTACTACATGTGTAAGATATGATCGAAAATGAGCAACCCTTTGCTAAAAAAGGGCACTGCAAGGTGGTACATGGATATATGTAGCTTATATAGGAACATATTTCTTTTTGGCGTGGATTGTTGTCCTGATATTTATATTTTTATTCATTGTTATTCTATCAATACAAGTGAAATCAGTAATAATATTATGATAATTTTAATTTTAGCATTATTTTTATGATTTAGATATCTACCTGGTATAATATAAATCTGACTGATCTTCATTATTTGTCACATATTGAACAATTCTTTTTAATATTAAATAAAATCTTATTTATTTCTAACAGTGACTCACTTGATGGACTTCGAGTCTGACTTTGGTGGCTCCATGGGGAGCCCGACCCCGGGGTCAGAGGTCGTGATAGGTCAGGTGGGCGGGGTAGCAACGGACAAGTACGGCAATGTCTATGTGTTTCACCGAGGGGAGAGGGTTTGGAATGGACAGTAAGTTAAACAGATATGTCATTGCATCTGTTATTAAAATAAATACTTAAAGTTTCAGTATTACATGTACTGTAATTGTTTTGTAGAACTTTCGACTACAACAACGTGTTTCGGCTGCAGGACAAACCCATCAGTGCTAACTGTATTGTAGTCTATGACAAGAATGGGCAAGTCATCAGGCAGTTTGGCAGAGACATGTAGGTTTCTCTCTTTTATATGCTCTTCTGCTTGTTTTTGTTTATAGATGTCATCTATTAATATCTTATCACTCAAGTAATATAATGTTCAGCACAGTCACAAACAAATTGCATAATATAAATTCTTTTGTATAATGTATAACTCAATAAAGCATACAGCACATCTTTCACTTAGAATTTTCTGAATTGAAAATCAATTAGAATTTTGGAAATTTCTTACTGTTGACTATTAATCAGTCAGTGTTTCCATGGACATGTTTTAAAATTGTTCAGCTCTAGACTTATTCATCGTACCCGGTATTTTGCTAGGTTCTTCCTACCTCATGGTATTACCGTGGATGACAACATGAATGTGTGGGTGACAGATGTGGGTCTTCATCAGGTAAGTGCATAAAGGTCAACAGAGTACTCAATGGTCAACTGAGTACACATAGGTCATCCTTAAACTGAAAAAATATATAAATTATGCTATATGTATATATGAAGGGCCATTCAACATAATAGATATTAATTTGGACTCATTGTAACATTTTTAGAAGAAGTACACCGTAAACTGTTGTTAGCTTTATAGTTTGAGATGATCTGAGCTCTGACATATATTTGTGTGATTGACAGGTGATGAGGTTCCCGGCTGGCAGTGACCAGACTGATTTGGTCCTGGGTCTCAGATTCAAACCAGGCAAGGGAAATAACCAGTACTGTAAGCCTTCAGATGTCGCCGTAATGTCTACAGGGGAATTCTTTGTCAGCGATGGGTAAGCACTGCTTTTCTATGTCAACTCAAAAAATGTATTGCAGTACTATGACTGTGACTAATGAACAGCAATATGATTGCACTGTAGACTAGATGTATTGTAATTTTGATACTGGGGAAGCTAATGAGATTGCTAATATTCTTTAATTAATGAATGGTTACTTGTATAAAATATATGTAATTATTACAGGTACTGTAACTCTCGGATTGTGAAGTACGACAGGACAGGATCATTTATCAAGGAGTTTGGAGCCAGTAGTACAGCTACATTTGGTAAGAAATTAAGATGATTCTAAGCAAGTGCTAACATTGCCGTAAAGTACTCATGATGTTAATTTACCAAATTTGTAGAAAAAGAAACAATTGAAGTTAATACAAAAAGTTTATATAATGATTGAGAATGTACCTGATGAGTTTAGGTATTTTGTAAGCCTGCAGTAAAAGTATTATCCTGTAAATTCTTTGTAGGTACAGATAAACCCGGCCCCGGTACCTTTAACGTACCCCACAGTATGACCATCGCAGAGGACAAAGGTCTCCTGTGTGTGGCTGACAGAGAGAACGGGAGAATTCAGTGTTTTGACTTCGAGGGAAACTTCCAGCGGATGGTAGAATCCCCCGACTTCGGGGGACGTCTTTTTGCCGTGTCTTACTGTCCTCTACATGGAGGGCTTTTGTTCGCCGTCAACGGACCAAACTTATCTGGGAACCCACCTGTACAAGGATTCATTATTGATATTAACGACGGCCAGGTGATTGAGACCTGGAATGCCAAACCCGTAAGTGACATAAAGCATTTTATGTTGTGGAAATATTTGAATTCTAAGATAATTCAAAACCTAAAAAATGAATTTAAATTATAAAGATCCATGTAACTCAAAAGCCAAGTATAATTTTTTAGCTTAGAAATTATTAACCAGAACTTCAAAATACAAGTACACCACTGAGCACAACAAACATTTACATTTAATACTGTTTTCTTTGTAGGGATTACGGAATCCACACGATATAGTGGTGGATCCAGTGAATTTACGGGTGTACGTTGGAGAACTTGATCCCACCAAAGTTTGGAGATTTGATATGAAGGCAGATGATGGCTCAGGACGGCAGGGAGGAATTTTCCACAGTAAGTCAAGAAAAAAACAAAGATAGGGTCAATTTTACAAGGTTAATCTTTCAGAAAGGAAACTATATATATTAAATGATTTTTTTTTTTAATCCTTTTTTTTTGTGAGAAAATTTTTCCTCATTATACAAAAAAATTGAAATACATGTATACGAGTGGAGGTTATTTACTCTAAATACATGTACTAAATTGTAAGAAATATTTTGCCTAGCCATATCTATGCATGTACCAGAGTCATTGCACCTATTTCACACAGAATAAGCAATACATTGTAATGGTATCATATAAATTACTACCATGTTTAAAGTTTATGCATCTGGTTCATAAAAGAAAATATTTAAAATTATAAAGAGTGAGCATGTATTTATAATTTACTGAATTTCTCAGGTGGCACCACCCCAGTCAGCTCAGGGACCACCGTGAACGCCACATTTGTGGAGACCCAGGAGACAAACAAGAAGTCCCTGACGTCAGAGGAGGAGATGATGCCGGCCATCATCATCGGGGCCCTGCTCATCATCCCCATCATCATCATCATAGTCATTGTCATTGTCATCAGAATCTACAAAAAAGGTAGGTCTGTCTAAATCAGCTTGACTGAAACATCTGTCGTAATAATTCTGTATAATAATAAGTAATAAGTAATTCTGTTGTTGACATGGACATGTACAAATCCTTGTTAACAATACAGTTAAACTTCTTTATCTTGAACTTAAAGCTATCCAAGAGTTTAAAAAATACTGAGTAAAATTTGGGGATTTCCAAAAAAATTTTCAAAGGCATTTATGATATTGATGTTTGAGATACTGAAGTTCAACTGTTTTTATATCAATAATCGTACCTCAATTCACTGTTGTCACACTGAAATTCTGGTTTACTGTAAACCAATTTATATTCACAACGACTTTATTTCGCGATTTACCGGGGATAAACTAATTCGCGATGATTAATTTTCACGATTAAGCCTATTTTGGATCTGTTGTTAATAGAAAATACACTTTAAGGACCAGTTCGAGGCGAGAAATATTTCCGATGACGGAGCTCTCGCGAACTTCGTTGAAATTTCTCACAGGCAAATAAAAGTTGGTTTACAGTATATAATCTCCATTTCTATACCTTTCTTTTTGTCTCTTTTTTTAAATGTGATAATTACTCTAGCCATTATTAATATTTTTCAAATCTTGCTTATTCTCATCTTTTCTTCTCAGTTTTTCTCATTTTGTAATTGTTTTCTTATGTTTAACGATCAAGTATTATCTTGAATCTTCTCAATTTCATTTTCTTTAGAAATTGTAATTGAAAATAATTAGAGTAGAATTTTTGAATACTTTTGGTAGGAAATTTTAACCTGGAATTTTTAGCCCCATGAAAAGTAAAGCCAAGATCACACCATCTACTAAACAATTATGTTCCCTTTGTCAAATGTGCATATTTTAATTTTTAGATTTCATTATTGAGGATAGGAGAAAAAGTGAAATATTTGTTATCTTAAAGCTCAAGTACAGTAAGAATTGGGTTTTATTTTGACAATATTAACAAGCCTCTGCCACAAAATATGTTATGACAAATAACCATTGTTTTGTGTGCTAAAAATGCCATACATGTACTTCATATTACTGGTTAACAAAGCTTAATCTGGTATGTAAATGGTGGGGTTAGCCAAAAATGTGGATAATTCTAGTCACTAGGGGAACATAAATCAGTATTGGAATGTAACAAACAGTCGACAATACAGACCAATATAAATCAGTTATACCATGTGTAATATGTTCATTTTTTTTTTTTTCATTTATGCATTTTCATTGTTTTAAGGATAAATTTGAAAGTTGAAAAATAAATGGTATTTATTTGATATATTCAACACGTACCTGGTATGACTCTTAAAATTCAGTTTCATGTTTAGAATAATTCAAATAAATAGAAAAGGGGGGGGGTGTGTGTTACATAAATAAACTTTGTTCCCATTACTGTATAAGCTTTGCTGCAATACTGCTATGTTTATATCTTGTCTGTCTCCTTTGCAGTAGTGTGATGTAGACTTTCTGTTGCTTTTATTATATACAGCTGTAAACAGTCACTTATTGCTAAACATGGACAGATGTGTCTATTCTCTGTTGCTTTTCTCATCATATCACTTGCTTGACTTCTTTATACACAGAGCAAAAATCAGCACATCACAGTGTTAATCCAGCTGAACGCATACAGGTAAAAAGGAGGAAGGTGTTAAAAAACCATAACAATTTAGAATCTCAAAATATTAACTCTTGGGTTACAGGTGTAAAAATTGAATTTTCTTTACAGGTATTGTAGGTAGCATGCATGTTAAAATTTTTTAATTGTCTCACTAACAATGCAATGCTAACTAAGGTAGACAAATAAACAAAACAAATATTGATGATTTTTAATGGTACGATAAATGTAAACCAATGTAATATCAAAGTCTGAATGGGTCTAAATTTGTATGAACCCTAGTTCCTTGGTGAGAGTTCAACAGTCCTTGTTTTTATGGTTGACTTTGTGCGTAGACTCTCGCGTCTGTCTGGTTGATGGACGTGTGTCCGGTTCTGAAGGGTTTATTAGCGGTAGTGATAGGCAGACTGTAGGTGGAGCTGCATAAATTACTTCATGGTTATCATAACCTGAGAACGACGATCTTACAGTCATAACCTCTTATAAGATAATTACAGGACTGTACCTCAGTGGTCGTAGAATGGATGGTTGAATTACCAGAGAGGTTCAGTAGAAAAGATAAATACAATTAAAGTCATCCATAATAAAATTTTATAGTCAAGAGAGCTGCAGATCTTGAACTGGTGATGTTATAATACACCATACTAGTATTGTAGATCACATACCCCTGTTGTCTTCATTTAAGTGTTCAATCAATCATACAATTTCATAAACAGTTTTTGTACTTTTGGTTAAACTTCAGCCCCTCTCCACTGTGAAGATAAAAAAAAGATTTGATGAAAATTGTCCTTAAATTATAGTATTGTCCATTGCTAGAATGAAGAATGTTATTATTAAAAATTTAGATTTTATGCATGTTGAAAATCTCCAAAGAATTTTGAATGACTTTAAACATTGAAAAAAATTGTGTACATAATTATTTACTTTCTATCCAGTATTACAGTGAAAACTGTCCACTCTGACCCCTGTCAAATCCGTAACACTGTGAATTCTGACATTAAATTTCTTTCCCATTTTCCTATTTTCCAACACTGTGCAAGCTGACACCCTGACTATTCCGACATAAAATTTGTCTCCCAGTACATATCAGATTGGACAAGTTTTACTGTATATGTAAATAGAATTTTCGTTAACTGGAGAATTTTGTCGTTGACAGGCCAACACAATTGTTGCCGACGACATCGATCACGGTCCCGGAAGAAATTTAACATTGGTAACTTCCTCACTCCACACCGAGGATTCGACCGACTGAGTCAGGAGGAGAGTGACACAGAATTCGACCCGCTCAACGACGACTCGGAGGACGAAGAGGAATATTCCATCACCCGAAAAGCCTGAGAGGTGAAAGGTCGAGGGTCAAAAATCTTGTGCAATTATTTGAGGAAAATTAGGAGTCGTTGAGCGGTTAATAACAATATGTTGTTACTTATTTCTGAGGCCTGAAATCTCTGCATCTTTTCACCCCAGTAGATCCTGAGTTGTGATATTATTATGTAGATTTCTTGTTGTTATGTGATAAGAGACTGTTTGTTTTTAATGTATAAAATATATAATTATATAGACAAAGCCACATTGATAGAGAATGGGCCACCACAAACTTGAACAGTGTAGAAATTAGTTTTTTTATAAGGAAAAAGAAATAAAAGAAAAAACAAGAAGTTAAATTATTTGATGTGAAATCCATTGAATCTAAGTTTAGTCATGACCAGGGTAATATTAATTGGGTGGGGGCGTTATACGTCTTGGGATAAAGTTCCTGTTCTTTGGTCGCAGGTGTTTAGACCTGCATCGTAAATACCTCATAATTTTACGTAGACAGGGCTACGTCTTAGCGATTACAGAACTGATTTATTTTTGTCCTATGCATGCATTTTATTGAGACTTGATGACCAGTTTATGTTTCGCAAGGTTAAAATTACCCTGATTTTTTGTTTTGTATAGTACAGTGGTAATTTTATATTACCAATAATAAATTATGATTATAATTGTTAGGTATTTATTGACAAATTGTATTTTTAACCAATCTATTTATTATTAATATTATTTAATTATATCTGCCATTGCTGAGCAGATTTAAACATGCAATATGAACCCAAATTGTTCAGGCCTATTTTTGTAGTTTCTTGTGATTATAGCCTTTTCCATGTTGTGTGTTAGGACATTGTGTCTCTTTTATTAATGATTTCACAATCAACTTTTCACAACACAGCCCAGAAAGGGCTAATTTTATTATTCAGATGACGGACCTTTTAGTATTCTCATTTTTTTATATTGTTATGTTTATATACTTTATGTTAATATTTTCTGCACAATTATTGCAATATCCATGATTTTGTTTACCATATTATGTCATTAAATTATTATGAAATCATGTATACTTCTGCCACTAACAAATATATATAGTACTTATTTGCGATTATAATTTCAAAATCTAGGTACATGTAAGGCAACATGTTTGACATCTGCTCTGGTGAAGGTCATAGGTCAAGGTCATGAGTCAAGGTCACATGTCCTTATCTTGTAACCATACCATGCTTTCTAGTCCATCGTATAAACACATTCCTATTTTGTTTCTTGATAAAATATTATTTATGATATTTCGAAAGAAATTATCCATTGAGCTTTCATTTCTGATTCCCAGATCTGAATTAAATATTGATAAAATGCTTGAATGTCAATAATTTTAACAAATTATACACCTACCTTTGGCTAATTTAAAATTGAGATTTATGGAAGAACCAATCACATGTTTTATAAATCATGTATATAATTGTTATTTTCTTACTATATATCTTATTAATGTCTGTTAATTCTTTCTGAATATTTAGTGTACCGATCTCATTAGCTCATTTATACATGTATTGGTATTCAAAGTTGAAAATGTAAAGATTTTTCAAACTTGAAAATATAAGTTTATATCAGACATGCATTTTCATCAGTATGCGTATATATGCTTGCTTTTCATCCATTCAGTTGGTGCAGTAAGCTGGAATCTTTATTTTTCTATTGTACCTCAAGTATTAAAGGAAGAATGGTAGGCTTTTTAGATCAGTGGTAATAAATTATTTTACTATTTCACTATTAAACACCTATACAGATTTTATATCTATGTCTGAACAATATTTTCATTCTTACAGCTGTATGTATTTTTTAGATTTCTCTGTTAATACTTTGGTGGTGTCCTTTTGTTGTTTTATGTTTTCTTCATTAATTCTGTGCAATCATGCCTAAAACTGTTTATAATGACCAAGGGAAGTAACTGTGTATTATTTCTGTACTGTTGCTTCTCCATTTCTGTTCTGTAACACTTGTTCAAGATTTATACAAGAGGTTTTTCCTTTTGTGTAGAAAATATTTTATTTTGTATTTAACACACAAAAGCTGTGTTCTATGTTAATGTGTCATTACGGATCACCTTCCCATCTTTCTTGGGAATTTTATGTTAATTTTCCCACCTCACTTATAGGGAGTCTTCTGTTACCAGCTGCACTTGTTGGGGCTGTATATGAGTATTACTAAATTATTGCATTTTATTTATCATCAAGATGCTATCTTGTTATGCTAGCTATTCATGGTGGATCTTTGATTCTTGTTGCCAAAGTTGAACACAGCCCCATGGCATTCTTGTCTCTATACTAGCATTCCATTAATGGTGTTGTCATATCATCAGTAAATATTATAAAACAACTTGACTTTTTCTTTTCTTTATCTCACAGTACATTTAGTCCGCCACATGAGCAGTGGTATAAGGCATCTGCTCTAAGAGTTGAAGAGTAAGGAGTTGCTCCTAATACTGTGGGTTCAAATCCCTCTGTGGGACATGGAGACCGGGACTTCAGATGAGACCTTCTAAACGGAGCTCTCATCTCACAGTAGGTGCTGACACCGAAAAGAACTCTCACTGCTCAAAGGACCTGAGGTTAAGTCTATAATTTGCAGCTTTCCACCGACAAATGGTGGCGTCATGAGTGAACATTTTCTGAAGGGACATTAAACTCATGATACATTGTAGGAAAGTAAATTCTAATTATTATAACCTTTTGTGGTAAAAGACTGTGTTAATGGAGAATCAGGTTGCCAGGTTTCCATCGACTCTCTGAACGACCATATTATACACAGCTTGTCTAGCAGCACAAGGTTTATTTGGGGATCAGATACATGTTATACAACCTTACAGAAGAACATATTGTTCAGGGGCATAACCAGGAATTCTTTACAGATGTAATCCAACCCAGTCAAATAGGTAAAACGTATCAAACCCAGAAATTTTCTGAGCAAAAAAGTATAAATCTACCTCTCCCAAGTGTACGAAACCAAGTTTTTTTTTTTCGGGGGAGGGGGGTTGCCTGGACCACCAAACCTTCATCTAGATCTGCCAATGAAAGTTTTTTTATTGAATCAATAACATTCAAATATAAGACTTATTTATTTGAACAAATGAATATAACAATCTGTATTTGTATCATGCCATCGCACAATGTTGATATCGCCTTGGTAAAAATAATAAAAGGGAGAACAGAAACATGATGCAGTAGACCCAGCATCAAAAAATAATGTGTAACTCAGCCATTTTGTAAAGGTATAAAACAAACAACAACAAATGAATAACAAGACTTAATTATCACAAACATATACGAATGGCATGTGCTTAAACAAGGCCATTCAGAATTCTCAATCGAATTTGCCTGAGTTCGTGACGTCATCAGTGTCATTTCCTTCCCTAAGAACAACTTGGCACAGCGCACTGAAATCGTCCATCCTGTTTTTTCTGCAAAATACCCAAAATACGATATTAAATTAGAAACGTAAGTTTTAAAAAATAAAATGTTCGAAAAATCTGGATGACACACTTAATCATAATGAGATAACCACTCTAAAGTTGAATGCCACCTTAAATACAAATATAATTGTGTTCACAGAATCTATATTGGGCTGCGTTTGCTGGGAGCTCAGTGTATAGCAAGGCCTGGGATCGACCAGATCAAACATCATGTCAATGTAGCGTCCCGCCCGCCATTTGTGATTGGTCGTGAAACACAGAAATTGCTTTCTCATGGCTTTTGAAAGTTTCTATGAATAAAGCGTTTTGAAAAGTACCAAGTTAAAAAAACGAAAGTATTAGGTTATTTATTAATTAGTTACTAAAAACGAACGATAGAAATAACTCAATGTGTTATTAACAAAATACATTGGGGGTTGATTTTCTTTTCCGTATGTATCGACTTTCATCTAAATACTGGTCACAGGTAAAAACGTGGCATTTTATTCTAAATCCATCCGATAGAGATTACATGAATTCACTTTTGGCAATTATGATACCTGAAATGTTGATGATTTTATTTTTTTCAATGCAAAAAATAAGATTTTCATTTACTTCCAATCAAAATTGCAAGCACTTATCATTCAGCATCTCTATGGAACGCCAAATTAACATATATTCAAATATTTGTACCTATCTTCAAATAATTGCACCTATCTTCAAATAATTGTACCTATCTTGAAATGAATTGAAGATAGGTACAATTGAATTAAAGATAGGTATAATTGAATAGAAGATAGGTATAAATAATTATACCTATCTCTAAATAATTATACCTAGGTACATATGAATTATACCTATCTTTAATGGAATTACACCTATCTTCAATTCAATTAAAGATAGGTTCAATTGAATTATACCTATCTCTAATTCATTTGAAGATAGGTATAATTGATTTAAAGATAGGTACAATTGAATTGAAGATAGGTTCCATTAACACATATCCACAAAGGATTTGAAGATAGGTACAATTCAATTATACCTAGGTTCAATTCGTTTTATGTCGTTGGTAAAGAATGAACACTCCCTTGGAGACAATATTGAGTATGGAGGGAAACGCACAGAACCTACAGAGCGACAACAACAAGGATGAAAGGAGAAATAAAGGTTAATTCAAAATGTGCAAAAAGCATCATATACTTATAAAAATACACATGTATATCATGTAAGTTTAACTTGTATTGCAGCCAGATGAAGATTCCGATAAACTTTCGCGCCAGCTTGACGTATGAAATGACATATGATAAAGGGAGTAGTTGTTATTGCCTTCAATTCAATTGTACCTATCTTTAAATCAATAATACCTATCTTCAATTCATTGCATTTGTACCTATCTTCAAATCAATTGTACCTATCTTCAAATGAATTAAAGATAGGTATAATTGAATTGTACCTATCTCTAATTCATTTGAAGATAGGTACAATTGATTTAAAGATAGGTACAATTCATTTGAAGATAGGTACAATTCAATTGAAGATAGGTACAATTATTTGAAGATAGGTACAAATATCTGAATATATGTTAATTTGGCTTTCCATACATCTCACTTTGCTAAGTGTTAGAGTAAATCTTGAAAGTTGTTTGTAAGAATTCAAATAAAAAGGAAAAATAGAATCTTTTACAAACAACACATACTAGGAATTCCTCTAGATCATTAATAAGTAAAGGCGAACTTCTTGTCATTGCTTATCGAAATCTACTCACACTGTACTGTTTTCGACACGGGAACTTCCTCTTCGTACAATACTGACGTCTGACACACTTTCCGTATCGTTTGAGACAGCGGAAGTCGTCTTTTAGACAGGATTTACATTTTGGTTCCGCTATAAATCTACAGGCCTGACAGGAAGTATGCTGACAAGGAAATTGGCAGTCACGTGATAGCTCCGCTACTTTGCTAAAATCATCAAGAAAATAACCTGCCATGGGTATCCATGTACATGCTTGGGAACCTTTAATCATTTAATAATTTATTTATTTGTCAAGATTTTTTCCGATACAAGATCTACTTCCTTCATTTTCCTCAGTACGAATTTAATGACCCCTCTATTCAGGAATGGACAAATGTATTTTGGAAATCTAGAGAAAATTATATCGTACAAACTGTGCGTATGAATGTTAAGTTTACCAGCCTAGGATTAACCCAAAGAAAAATGTTCTATGAGAAAAATATATAGTGCTAATAAACAGAAATCAGTGCTGCCCAGTTAGAATGTTACTGGAATGTTCGGTGAATTTTTCTTGGCCTTATGTTTGAATTGACAAATCTACGTAGAATTCAGTCACCTATTCTAGTTTAATAAAACCAATGACAAATTCATTTAACTCCATAAAATACTATGGAATAAGAAACGCTTTGGTGTGTATTATGTATAGAGAGTCCTTAATATGTGATAAAACAATAAATAGAAGGATCTTTTGAATCTGTAAATGATACTTGAGGTTTGTACCTCAATACTTCACACATCGAAGAATATACTTGTGTCAAATCTGTGTGATGCTATGAAGTCTTTCACCGAGAAAACCCTCTTTAACGATAATAATGTCAGAAAGTAAGAGGTTCATAAAATTGCCAAATGCTGTCCTCTTTCCAAAACCTCATGATTCTTTCTTAAATGTACTCACATGGCACTGCATATTGCTCTGGGGTGTTCACGGCAAAATTTGGGCGAACACTTGGGTCGGCATTTCTGCTGTGGCTTCGGAGCATCTTGTATATGTGATGGTACTATCAGAAACAAAACATGACATTTCACAATCAAAGTAATCTAATTAGGTACTTTTGTGATTATTAAGTCAATTTTTTTTTATAGCAAATCTATATAATTTGATATTTATCATTCATATAGGATATACGCAATGAAGATGAACATGGCCGTATCTAGATTCCTGACGTCGTGACTTTGGTTTACCCTCACAGTTATGCACTAGCTCGTACATCACCCTGCTAATACTTATTCAATATCAGTTATCATTAATCACCTTCATCATTTGATTCTTTCTGCACTCTCCAAATCCGCTCATCATAAACACTGTCAAAATGGATGCTGGAGGGCACCCAATGGTGCCCCTAAAACCAAGTACATTTAGTGCAGTAAAGCAGTAAGCTGGATTTAGATCTTTGTCCAGAGTTTATGGAGCTATCTAAATAGTCTACAGAGGTTAGTTATACACCGGGTTTTTAGATAAAAAAAAAAGAGTTGATGTTGATGCGTGCGGTGCATGTTATAACCTTTATAGAATTATTTGGGCTGAATTCCGACCACTTTAAACCAGTCATGTACGTGTTTCTTATCATTTTCTTTGGGTCGATGCTGTCATGTACTGTTTGAGAATTGAAAATTAATTGTTAATTAATGACAGATATTTATTTATTATTATTTATTTATTTCAAATGTTATTTGAAAACAAAGTTTTCCTAATGACAATAATATTACTTTGCTATATCCATAATCCGTTATATCCGTATAAGGAATTCATTAAATTTATATAGCTGGGGATCCAAGATTACTTCGCTATATCCGTGAATTTGCAATAATCTGTGTTCATACTAAACGAGTTTTACTGTATTCGGTTTGCATGTAATATATAGAATAAAGATACTTAGTACGTTTTTCACAGGTTAAATGCTGAGTTTTACATATTAGTATTTTATGCTTTAGTTGTTTACAAAACACATGAAACCTTCACACTAATATGGTATAATAAAAACGATTTGTCAGTTTTCAGTCTGTTTTGTGTAGTGACTTAGAGAAGCGAGACTGTCTTGTGATGTGTGTAGCCGTTGAAATGTATTAGGTTAACGTTCTCGATGTACCATGTTTGATGGCTGTGTGCAATTAGCTTACTATATGTGTTTAAAGTTTAAGAATGGGAATACAGTGTAAGGCAAAATTAAAAATGTAGACTATTAAACAATAGAATATAAATTCATCAAGAGAAGATTTTGATAAAGTTGTTCAAATGGAACTCTTAAATCAATGTCATCTTAAATGAAAGTGTGTCATACGGTGACAGTACTTGTAGATCTACACATCCTGCTTTAAATCCTACATTTATTTTTGTTTCAATTTTGGGGACAAAAACATCAACATTCGGTCATCAATGGAGAGAGAGAAAGAGAGAGAGAGAGAATTAGACCATGGAAATAGTCGATATCCCGTTTCCACAAATAACGACTTGATAATTGCAAACGGTGTTAATCGGTGAAACTGAGACATAATAAATAAAAGGAATCCGAAAATCACTCATAGAATCAACCGCAATGACAGCTTAAAACAAAAGCAGTGGCATTTAGCTGGATAAGAGAACTGCACTAACTAAGTTGTAACTATATTGTTGTAGGATATTTTGGGGTATTCTCTCTACCAATTGACGCCACTGGGACCAATAAATGCCTCGTTCCGCGCTTCTTTCGTCATGGGAATTCCGGAATTTTTTATTCAATTGTCCAAAAACAGATAAAGAGTAAAATATGCCATTACTATAATAGCAGATCCCGTTGTTTTGTTTTTGGAGAAAGTCTGTGTTATGTCATCATCTTAAGGTATTCCGTCGCTCAATTTCAGGAAATCAGCAGCTAATAAAAATTATTTGAACGACACCGAATTCACAGTGTGTATTTACTCACATCGCTTCTCCAAAGTTCATTGATAATACATTGTACATGTAAAAAATGTACATATACTAGTAAATCCTAAATACGTATAGGGGAAATTTTTGAAAAATCAAATTTATTCAGGAAACGCGACCAAAGCACAAATTATATATTTTCTTCTTAATAATTGATCAACATATATATTTTAGAATAGAAAACTATACCGGTAGGTATCTAGGCGTTCGGGGAAAATTGCATTTTTTTTTTAAATTTATTTATCATATGATTTTGTTTGTTTACAATTCACTTCAGTTAAGTTGTTATATAATACATATATTATAGCATTAAAAGAATGTGATATCATTGCAATATATATATGTACATGTATTGCAAGACCATTTTTTAAGACTTGAAAGAACAATGAATCATATTTTAAAGATGCATGAAATGAAAATTGCAGCACAAAAAATTAAAGTCAAGCTTTATTTTGAGACATTCAAAAAAAAAAAATCATTTTCCAGAGTTATTGTTCCTGACTGAGGAGCAGATAACCTTAAGAATATGTGTTAGTTTGTGGACAAATATATAATTACTTACATACATATTGTAGATTACGAATAAAGAATAAACATTTGACCTATGTCATACACATGTCAATTTTGTCTCATATTGATTACAATTTACTGGAGTATTTTATATTCGAACACCTCTCTAACATTGTAGATTGCTCCAAATAAGTTCACACTTCTGTGCAGACTTGGGCTTGTTATTTGACATCGTATGAACATGTGTTTTTTACGTTAAGAGAACCATTTTTAGCTCACCTGAGCCGAAGGCTCAATTGAGCTTTTCTGATCACATTTTGTCCATCGTCCGTCCGTCCGTCTGTTAACTTTTCACATTTTTGACTTCTTCTCAAGAACCACTGGGCCACGTTTTACCAAACTTGGTACAAAGCATCCATAGGTAAAGGGGAGTTTAAATTGTTAAAATGAATGGCCAAAACCCCTCGCAAGGGGAGATAATCAAGAAAAGACAAAAATAGGGTGGAGTCATTAAAAAACCTTCTTCTCAAGAGCCACTGGGCCAGAAAAGCTGACACTTATGTGGAAGCATCCTTGGATAGTAGAGATTATAAATTCTTAAAATCATGACCCCCGGGGGTAGGGCAGGGCCACAATAGGGAATCAAAGTTTCACATAGGAATATATAGGAAAAAACTTTAAAAATCTTCTCAAGAACCACTGGGCCAGTAAAGCTGAAACTTATGTGGAAGCATCCTTGGGTAGTGTAGATTATAAATTGTTAAAATCATGACCCCTGGGGGTAGGGCGGGGCCACAACAGGGAATAAAAGGTTCTACATAGAAATAGGCAAAAACATTAAAATCTTCTTCTCAAGAACCACTGGGCCAGAAAAGCTGAAACTTATATGGAAGCATCATTGGGTAGTGTAGATTATAAATTGTTAAAATCATGACCCCCGGGGGTTGGGCGGGGCCGCAATAGGGAATCAAAGTTTTACATAGAAATATATAGGCAAAAACTTTAAAAATCTTCTTCTCAAGAACCACTGGGCCAGAAAAGCTGAAACTTATGTGGAAGCATCCTTGGGTAGTAGAGATTATATATTGTTAAAATCATGACCCCTGGGGGTAGGGCGGGGCCACAATAAGGAATCAAAGTTTTACATAGAAATATAGGGTTAGGAAAAAACTTTTAAAATCTTCTTCTCAAGAACCACTGGGCCAGTAAAGCTGAAACTTATGTGGAAGAATCCTTGGGTAGTGTAGACTCTAAATTTTAAAATCATGATCCGTGAGGGTTGGGTGGGGCCACAATAAGGAATAAAAGTTTTACATAGAAATATTTTAGGAAAAAACTTTAAAAAATCTTCCTCTCAAGAAGTAGTGGGCCAGAAAATCTGAAACGTATGTGGAAGCATCCTTGGGTAGTGTAGATTCAAAATTGTTATAATTGTGACATGGGGGAAAGGGGGGGTGGAACGACTAGGCCACAATAGGTATTACGAAGGAGGAAATCTGTTAAAGAACAGCAACACCAAAGTTACTCAGGTGAGCGATGTGGCCCATGGGCCTCTTGTTTTATCATGCAATTTTATGTTGAAACTAAATACTTAGACACTGATTGACATGTATTTTATAGAAGGCAATACCAGTATACATCCTATCAGATTGCTTAAAAGTGAAAATCTGTCTTCCATGTTTGTTATTTTTCGAGCATGCAAAACTTATAAGGATGTTTTTATTAAAGGGTGGTTTTATTGGACATATTTCAGAAAAGAAACAAAGAAAAGGCCAACCCATACACCAAGCCCACATTAAACAACGACGTATCAATCATTAGTCCTTCTCAATATCAAATATTAGTACATTGTGTATTCTACAAATCTAATTTTTTTCTTCAGTGTTCTCTGAACTGTTTTTTTAAAAGATCAAATATATTTATTTATCTATATATAAAAAAGAACTTTTGATTTTACCTGCAATATAAAAAGATCTCTTTATGTCAAATTTGAGATTTTGACATTTTTGAACCCCTTAATTGAAAATACTACAAATAGAATAATTTTATTTTATGTAACTACATATTGCAGATGATACAGTTTATGTAAACTTGTGCATTTATATGTTGCATGTAAGTGTCCGATTTGCTTTAACAACATTAGTTACGGGATTTACCCGATATTCTGTTTTTAATTTATTTGGGCGTTTTTCATACTCTAATGACGAAAAAGTAATAAAGTATACATGTCTACTCATATTAGCAAAAATCAGGGAAAAAAAGAAAATTAGGGTTGGGGAGTTGACAAATAACTTAGTTATGAAACAGTTTATCACATACACTGTAAATTTAAAATAATAATAGTAATACATTATTCGTAACACGCGAATCAATTTTTATACAGAAAAATTCTGTACGAAGAAAAGATTGGCACTTTCCAAATCACAAAACTATGCATTTTAAACAATTGTAAATCTTAAAGTTTGAGAGTGTCGAATTTCTACCCTTTTCTGCTAACGGAGATTAACTTTAAAATAATAACAGACAGACAGATTGACTGACTGACTGACATGAAGCATATACTAACCTAAAACACATTTTCCCTCGGGTTGGCGGTCCGTGAATTTCTGAGGGTCCTGAATTTGACAATAAAGTCCTCTATCACATTTACCGAGATAATTAAAATCCCCACCACACCGCTCCCCCGACACCTTAGCACAGGTCGGGCAGCAACCACATATCCCCGTGCTGATACCACCTTTACAAGTCAGCTGGGAGGGTTTCCGGGGGCTACAGTGTATACGTTCACAGGCGGGGCACTGGAGTCCAGACCCTAGAGTCACTAGCACCATGAAAATTCCTGGGGGTAACAGCGAACCGAGCACCACCATGCCTCCACGCAGTGGTTCCTGTGAGGGAATGTACCCACTTACACTAACTAGAGCCCGGGGCCAAGTCACGCGGAAAGGTCTGGACCATGATTCTGAAGTCGCATCATCAAAGATAAAAATGACTGGCACGTTCGGGTTATAGAGTCTTTGAAGTTACTTTTCCGAAAAAGAACAAATGGTTTCCATTGATAAAAACCTAGGCCCACCCACACGCTGAGCGGGGGACTTTTCATTAATGTACTAAAACGGGGCGTGTTTACGGTACTAGGATGGACCAATGGTTTCACTAAGCAGTTCATTTTCTGGATGTAATAAATTCCAAGTGTGACAAATTTTGATTCACAAAATCATCGCGGCTACTTCAGGAGATTTATTGAATATTTTGGGGTCTCTCTGCCAGGTTTGTGAGTGTTGGGCACACATCATTAAATATAAATAGTCTGAACAAACAGGGCTACCTCTTGAAATACTTACCCACGAGTATAGAAAAATTGTTTCTATATTATAACGAAGGAAAACGTGGTAATTAACATTCTTATTTAAAACCTCCCCAAAATGCAGTCAGCTGTATAAAAATTAGAGGTCTACTGCTAGGGTAATATATGCTATCGTTACTTTCTGATTAATTGTGTTATTTTTTTTAAAATATACATTAGAGGTTAAGACTAAAATGCACCAGAGAAGTTAATTTTTAAAAATATAATTCTCTCTCTCTATCCCCCCTGTACCTTACACGTTTACAATTGATATAAGATTAATTTGGTTTTTCCGTGATGAGTAAATTTTTAAAATTGACACAAAAAGCAGGACACCCAAGTGGAGGAGGGTAAAAAACAAAGTTTGACACGTTAATACCCGACTAATACAGCACGGAAATATCATCCAGTTTTTGTTTACATCAAGTGCAGAAAATCAGTGATTTACACTATATGCACTGTCATTTGAGTATTCGATGAAGCTATTTTCTTCTCACTCTTATTTTAAATCAAACCAGGTCAAATTCGCTTAAACAACAATTAATTATAAGGGTGTAGTCTTTTATGGATAAGTAGTAACTGTTGTATAGATACTGACTTCAGTACAGTGGAAGCACTTCTAACTCGTAAATTTTCCAGTATGTATATAAGATAAGATAAGATAATTTTATTTCCAATATATATAATAATATATATTTGTGACACCCCCCCCCCCCCAAAAAAAAAGGTTAGAAACAGAGAAGACATGAAAATCTTAAACACTTTTTTTTTCTGAAGACAAATTTCATTCTTCAGTAGTGTATTGAAAGTTTTCATATCATTTGCGATGTATTGTACTCTTGATTAATCCTAAGAAGAAAGCTTCAAAGTTGTATACAGAGGTTAAATTGTTGGACCTTTGCTACTATAGTCATAATACATGAAAAAAAAATTATGCATGAAAATCCCCAAGTCTGCATGGCAGGTCTGTTGGAATCAATTTTTCGGGGGGGGGGGGCAGCTAGACATCTTTAGTTAGGGGTATACTGCCATGCAAAATTCCTTGATAAGCAAAGTAAGAAAAAAATCATCAGATCTTATTGTTGAGAAAGTATATCCATAAAGTACCTTAAATCGATAGTAAACTAAATATTGGCCAATATTAATGGCGATGTGTCTGCATGGCCCATTTGTAATGAGGGGGTTATTATTGGTCATGTTTGACTTTGGTTTATGGTCATGGCACGTCTAAACAAAAAAAAACTTCTAGTTTTTCATGACCGAGTTAAAGACTGGAATAGAGTTTTAATCCCTTAATCCCTTTGGAATTCATGCTCCGTATAGTGTCAATTCTCAGTGACTACTTTCCCGTAAGGAGTCTGAACATTACTTGTTCAGTGCGATATTTAATGACTAGGTTTCGGTCACGGCACAATTACTCTGTGTCTTCATGCTGTTTACCTCCAAAATTGTAATTAGGAAGTTGGAAGTGCATGAACACACCTCTAGAAGAAACTGAAAGACCGAAAACGTGTCCGTCCCCGTTTTTCCATAAAAAACAAGATGTGTTATTGAAACACGATGCGCCCGGCTGCAACAAAGTTCGAAAAAGCTATTTTTTGCACATTGGTCACAGTCATGGTCACAAGGTCATTGATCTTGATGTCATTTGAAAGAACTTAATTAGGGGAGTACGCATACCAAAAATAGTCTCTATCTCCTATGGTTCAGAAGTTATGGCGAAAGTTCGAAAAAGCTATTTTAGCAGATAGGTCACAGTCAAGGTCACAAGGTCATTGAAATTGGTGTCATTTGAAAGAGCTTATGCATACCAAATTTGAAGTCTGTTCAGTTATGGCGAAGGTTAAAGTTGACAACAGACAGACAGACAAACAGATGAACAGACAGGACAAAAACAATATATGCCCCGGATCTATCGATCCAGGCGCATAAAAAATAAATGATACAATAACTAATTAATGCTTTTTTTTATCAAATGAGCAGAATAAAGTAATTTTTCGGTTCTTAATTAAAAACACGAATATATCCCTCATAAAGCTTTTACAACTGTGTTTGAGAGACGGGACTAGAGTCTATGGCAAGAGGTCTATTTTTGAGTTGTATTTTCATCCTTTAGGGAAAAAAACACAAATTAATAAGATGAAATTTTTCAGTCAAGTTTGAAAAAAAAAAGAAAAAGATAATGTTAATACATTGGCAATGTATTGGAGAGGTTGTCTCTCTTTATACATTAAAATTATATAAGGAAAGTAAGAATGAATCACAATGATTATTTAAGACTAAATTTACTTATTTACTTATTCATGAATATAAACAACAGGAACAAGATTTCTAGCCGTTGGAGTTAGCCTTGGTTGGGAAGGGGGTGGGGTGACACTTTAAAAAAAAGTTAATGGAACTAAAAAAAAAACACCGCAAATCTTGTAATTTTATCAAAATGTTCTTAATTTTAAGGCTAAATTCGTCATTTTATGATCCTTTTAGGGCCTAGATTAAAGGAGTGAAACCAAATCGAAGAAACTTAAGTAGTCGGGATAGGGATTCCAAAAATTTTAAACATGATGTCAAAAGTGACGTCATAACATAACAAACTAAATAAAGATGGTGACCACAGAATGTTCCACTTGAAATTTTTGCTTTTTGTTGGATTTTGGTATGTTTAAGTAGGCAAGAATGATGACAATTGTAAAAATTTCAAAATGCATCAACTGTACCTGCAGAACTGTAGCTCTCCGAAAAAAAAATTGACAAATCGGCATGCAGCTAAATCAACTGGTCTGTAAATTAACGCATGTATATTTATAAATTATTCAATACATTGTATTGACCTAATTTGCACTCTTCAAAAGAATAAAAACTTTCATTTGATATATAAAATGAATTACGGGTAGAAGTCTTCGAGGACTAATGTTTATCTTGTTTTTGCTGTCAGTTGTAAGGTGTTTGGTGAGGATGGGAACCAGGCTGGAAGAAATCAGCCGCCAAATAAAGGTATGGTTATCTCTCTTACCATATTTCCATGTAGGCCTATGCAGTATATGTACATAATTACAATTTTACACTGTATGCATACAGTATTTCATGGAAAACTCATTTTAAAATGAAAACTTTGTGAGGTCAATTTTAGCTTAGTTAATGTCCATGATTCTGTTTACTGAATGATGAATCATGCACCATTGTTCAAATTATCTGGTCTTTTTATGCTGTACAATAGTCACCAGCATATTGTAGCCTAACTTGTAAACATCTGTAGCATCCGAAGAACCATTTTGATAACTACATACTCTGTATTCTCTTGAATAGGATCGGATTGCATCCGGCGGATAACAACACAAGTGGCTCGTTATTTTTGGAAGCTGCAGAGCCGACGGATCGACTACCGAGAGAGAAACAACCGGGTGTTTGCCGACATCCCTTTCCTTCATCTGACGACTGTTTATGGCTGGACAATGCGAGGGAAGCAGGGGCGGATATCTCAGGCGCGGGAAGATGGCCGGGGGATCATCACGGAGTATATGATCCAGTACCTGAATAGCGACGGAAACTGGACGTACATTAACAACTCTAAGACTGGTAAACAGGTAATTCAAATCGACATAATAACAACTCAAAGACCGGTAAACAGGTAATTCAAATCGATAAAATAACAACTCAAAGACCGGTAAACAGGTAAATCAGATCGATAAAATAACAAATCAAAGACCGGTAAACAGGTAATTCAAATCGATAAAATAACAACTCAAAGACCGGTAAACAGGTAATTCAAATCGATAAAATAACAAATCAAAGACCGGTAAACAGGTAAATCAGATCGCATAAAACTGGTCGTACATTAACAACTCTAAGACCGGTAAACAGGTAAGTCAAATCGTATAAAAACTGGTCGTACAGTGTACATTAACAACTCTAAGACCAGTAAACAGGGTAATTAAAATCGTATAAAAACTGGGCGTACACTAACTCTAAGACCAGTAAACAGGGTAATTCAAATCGTCTAAAAACTGGACGTATATTAAATCTAAGACCGATAAACAGGTAATTCAATTCGTTTAAGAACTGGACCTACATTTACAAATCAAAGACCGGTTAACAAGTAAGTCAAACCGTCTAAAACTGGAAGCATGTTAACAACTCAAGGATGCATGGGTAAACAGATAATTCTGTGCAAAACTGGACGTAGTTAAGAACTCCAAGGCTCTTATACAGGAGCTAAAACGTTAAAAATCTGGACAAACATTAACAGGTACCTCAAACCGTGTATGAAGCAAAGCTTCACTTCAGAAGTTTTTTTTTTATCAGATAATTCTAAGTGTTTTTTTAATTTCCTTCAAGAAAATGCACAATTTTGTTTTGATGATAGATTTTCAACATATATACATTTACATCAAATATCATCCAACAGTTATAAATATAACTTGTCTACGTAATTTTCAGATTTTTGCCAACCTTGGAAACATTGCCGTCCCTGACACTATAACGAGCGTCACTCTAGCTAACCCTGTGACGACGCTGGTGTTACGCGTCATTCCTGAACTCTGGGATGGCGTCCCCTATATGATGATGTCAATCCAGCACTGCGCAGACACCGATATAGCCGAAAAGAACCCGATCTTGCCCCTACAGCTTGCACACAACTCCGTGAAGAAAAATCTAGAGGATCAAGTGAAGAAGAAGATCCAGAATAAGATTTCCCGCCTCCAGCAGAAAGTGAAGCTGATGAAGCAGAAGATGGCGCATCAACATCAGCATCATAATAACAAGGTCCAGACAATTCACCGAGGGGGAAAGGCTGGCAAACATAAATCTGAAAATCACAGGACTAATCACAAGAAACAATTTAGTAAAAGTAAACATAGGAAACCTAAAAAAGTGAACAATAAACAGACGAAACAGAATGGAAATCACAAAGCTGGAGACAAACACTCAAAATCAAACGTTAAACAAACCAAAGAAAGACGGAACACCAGACAAGGCACGCTGGTGGACTATCATGGGTATGGTCTTGCAATTGATGACTTTGATGGAAGACTGAAACGTGAACAAGGGAAGGATGCCAAGAGTAAGGATACGGACAAACATAAAACCCAGAACAAAAATCAAAGACGGAAGGGTAAAAAGACAAAGGGAAACAACAAAAACTCAAAACAAACAAAGAAGCCAGAGAGAAAACACCGGAAAAATGATAAACAACATGGGAAAAGCAATAAAAAGAAATCTCACAAAAAAGTTGCCCCAAAACAACCCAAAAAGCAAAAACCTAAGGGAAAACATAAAGAGGGGAAATCACACCCAAAGAAGAGCAAAAAAATCGATCGATTGTCCAAGAAAATTGACAGAACAGTTAAAAAGTTAAATCAGCTGAAGAAAGAAATTCATGATATAGACAAAAAACCTCCAAAGAAAGGGTCAAAGAAGGTCAAGGTCAATAAGCCGCAGACACCTACACCGGAAGTGACGAAAAACAACACGGTTAAGACCGAGGCTGAGAGTGTCGCACCTGCCAAAAACCAGCCATCACAGAAATCAGAAGCAATGAAACAAATTGAGAAACAAGATAATGTGGTCACCAAGACTGCTTGTAAGTTAATGTTATTTCATTACGAGCTTATAACAGGGATTATTTTCAACAGTAAATCTTAATATAAAATAAAACATCAATTTTTCAAAATTTTATCACTTACTCGATAAAAATTTCCCTATTGAAGGGGTATAGGACCCTGTTTCAAAAAGGGTCAATTAAGTCTTGTTATGATATCACATATGCAAGAAATTTCAGAAGTGGTGAATTATTAAATGATTTAAATTATCGTTGGTAATGTTTTAGACGAATCCTGTCGGCTAATGCCCGTCTGGAGATATGGCAGCACGAATTTCCAACCAGACGACACGTTTTCCGCGCTAGCTGACAACAGACAAGCCTGGCGAGCTATGTACGGACTGGGCATTCAGCCATACAGATTTAGAATCCCGGAGCGGTATCAAAAGTCCCGAAATCAGAAATACTACCTGGAAATTGATTTTAAGAAAATTACAAATGTTTTTGGGTTGAAAGTGGCCGGAAGTAGCTCCCAGGCTCAATGGGGCATTATAACAAGGTTCTCTTTATATCACAAAAGGAAAGAATCAGATCCATGGCAGGGTTACGTAGATCATCTTAACCAGCACCGGGTGAGACAACTTAGACAACTACGTCATACTTTACAAGTAGATATTTAAATACTACAACAATAATAATACTTTATTTTAACTTTAGTAATTCAAAGAACATAGCAGTTTATGTGAATAACTTTTTGGTCTCTTCAGGTATTTGAAATTGGTTCCCGGGAAAAGGGTAACGCGCATGCTCCGTCTGTGTTTAAACTTGATGTACCAGTGACGGCCAAGGCAATCCGAATATATCCAGAAAGATGGGTTTCGGCACCCCTCATGGTTGTAGACCTCCTGACGTGTGAAACCAGCTATAAACACTAAAATATTCAAAGTTGAATTAACAACTATAAAGAATTCAACACAGATTGGAAGCAAACTATTTTAAAAATCAATATAACTGACAAAAGCATTACTTTTGTATCCCACCATCCACTATTCAACATCTTTTACCCGAAAAGTTAAAGTTGTGACTCAAATAAAACCTTGATCTTTACTCAGTAAATTTAATAAACTAGTACAAGTACAAGCTATAAATAATTTAATTGATTTTATTCCTTAGCACAAGACTGTAATTAAGTCCCACCCTCTTTGAATCCACTTCATTAATCACTAAATCCCCATTGTCCAGTATAGAAGTCGTCATCTCTAAGAAAGGTTAATATTTGAATTACTGAATCTAGCAGACAATGCAAATAAAAAACAAAACAGCTGATGCTCTCGGTCGTTCAAACTCCAGATTGATTTAGAAAGAAGGCTTTGGAAGGTATTGTTTAAGAACTATGCTCGCTCGTTAAACATTTATCTTTTTAAAATTTAAAGAAAAGATAATTGCAGTATGTCTGAGCGTATTGTTAACTAAGAAAGTCAATTGTCTCTTGATGACGCCTGCATTTAAAGGTTTTCTTCAATCATCTTCTTCCTTGGTCGCGACTCAGAAGTTCTAAGATGTACCGAACGAGATTAACTTCAGTATTTGCATATAATTAAAACAGTGAACTTACAGTCTCCTTTTCTATTAAAAACAAATATTTTTAGAGTTCGAAATAAAGTCGTCGCGAATACATAATTATGTCACTCTAAATATTTTTAGAGTTCTACATGTATGTCACTCTTCCCCCCCCCCCCTCTCTCTTTTACCCCCGAAAAAACGACGTAATTTTACATTCCTTACACAGTGCATGCATATATATATATATATACAGGAATTTGGTGATCAACCATAAATAAAGTTCAGTAGAAATTAAATTGTTGATGAAGAATATTTTTTTCTTTTAGTGTGAAAATGCTTCATCTATGTTACAAAAATCAAAATTGTTACGAAACTTTCAATAAAGCACAGGTAAATCCCTGTATTGATTGCTCAGCATTACCTGTCGTTTGAAACCAAGGTGACAGGTTACGGTGGTAGGCAGATCAATAGGCCGCGCGCATCGGAACGCGCCGAAGTCCGCAGACGACAACTCTTAGAAACATCACCAGCAGCCGAAACTCCTCAGGACGGTAAGTACTCGCAAAATTTATCGTTTTTTTTACAAATTTAGGTTAAAAATTAATTAGGAATTATCGAACTTTTCTTTTAAATTATATGATAAATTACAGAGTACAAAAAAAAAATAAATAAATAAATTTTTGCCAACCCGTACAGCGAAACTGTAATTATTAATTTACATCTAGCATCGAATTCCAATCTTCAGAGGAGAGTTTACTCAGAAATCGACAATTTCTATCCAACGCCCCCTCCTTTCAAAGTAAAACGTGATATTACAGTGATGCTACCATTTGTTTTAAGAGTATTTTATATTGAAAATGGCATTTCCACCAAAAATTTAATAAATCCAAATATCTGTTCTACTGATTATAATATCAAATTTTGCAATTTGATATTTTTCAGGTTTAAAAATTTCTTTAAAATATTTGTTTAATTAGGCAAGTAAATCCAAAGTTAATATCTATAGGGATTTATAATTTGCACATTTTTTGTATTTGTTTGGAGTTCTGATGCGATATTTAACTTCATGGAAAGTGGCAAAAAGAAAAAAAGTGGTAATTAAAAAAAGTCATACCTGTCGAATATACGGGGCGATATCAACCGATTTCCATATTACTAGTCTTAAAAAAAAATCACACAAGATCCAGAGTTGAGTGGTAAAACTTTAAGAAATGAATTGATGAAATATATTGAGATAACGAACAGTATATTCAATCTCAAAATTCCATACAACAATACAAAATTGGAGCAGAGCAAACACGGACCTCCAAAACATCAAAGGTGGTATCAGGTGCCATGGAGGAGTGAGCATCCCCTACTGAACGGTTACACCCGCTGTGTGCTCCCTGTCATGGACAATAAAAGAAAATCCTTTGTCAATTTAGTGTATTAATAATGGACTATCATATGAAAAACGTCAGCATTTGACTCAATGATAAATTTAATTTGCTGACAAGGTCATTATATTGACCAAAGAACTTACAAAATGATGACTTAAAACGGTATAATTTTCTGCAGTATGCGTACATTTACAAGTTGGTAAATCATATCTACTGAAATTGAATAAAATAAGTAAACGGTTAACAAACTATGTTCCTTACAGAAATATTTACTGAAACACGCCTTGTTATACATTTAGTTTATAAGCAATTTTTAGGTATGTTTTGGTAAAATTTTGAAATAATATCACTTTTTATGTACACTCTTGTAATACTAGTATTATCTGTCTTGAAGCCCCCTCTCTGCACAAGAAATAAAGGTATCTTTTTTCAAGTAAATGTATGAAGACAGATTAGCAAGTTCACAAATTACATGCAATATAATTAATCTGACAGGCTATTTCACTTTATTACCAAAGGAAATATATACCCAGTCTTACAATGAATATCCTCTGACAGTCATACACACAAAGTGTGACCATAATGTGTAATGGCCCTTTCCTTTTTGTGATTTTAGAATAACCCTTGACATTTTAGTCCAGAAAGCCGAACTGGTTTTAATTTTTACATAATGCGCATGTATTCTAAGTATGGCGAAATTTTAGGTTCAAAGAAGTAATCATTGATCCTATTTTATATGTCTCTGAGACTCGTCATGGCCGTGTCTTGCGCATCTTGATTACGCAAGTCTCGTTTTTTTGATAAATATACTGTGTCAGATATCTATTGAACAAGATATGTCCTAAGCCCCCTTTGGTAAATAAAACCAGTTTTAACCAACGGACAAAGGGTTTACTTTAATAAATTTGAAACAACAAAAAGTATAATGGCGATATTGATATGTCGACAATGGGAACCCCATTACTCCGGGCTATTGACTTCTCTATAAATGTTCCAAATTCTCATTACCAATGTACTGCTATCGCCGATACATTTTGAAAAACCAATATCGTCTTTCATTTTCAACGCATCAGTTAAAGTAACGATTGACAGACCTGTAAATATTGAATGTTAGCTTTGTTTTTCCATTTTGAATTTGCAAATGTAGAAATGCAAGGCAACATTAATTGTGTCCTTTGAAGTTTGTTAAATGACAAAATGTAAAATTCTCTTAGGGATTTTTTTTTGTTTAAATTTTGGTAAATATTTGCCAATATCAATAAACAAACATTGTTTTCTGAATTACATCGGATCAATAGACTTAATCGTCATGTTATCGGGATGGGAAAACTAGGAAATTGTCAAATTGTTAATTTTTTTGTATTTATCTCTACATAGTTATTCATTCTTTTACAAATTGAAATATTTTAAAATTTATATTCATGACTTTCATGAAAGATTTTGTTAGCTAGGGTCTGAACAGAAAAATCTTGTTTCAAAGTTTCCCGAGTAAATCAGGGCACGTTGCGCCTACGTAGATTTTGAACGATATGCTAGCGTAGGAAGGGTCCCCTCCTGTCTTATGCTTGGTACCAAATCCAGATGACCCTTATAGAATACCGCTTCACGTCATACGAAATTCTTTCATTAAGTTGGGTTGTTTTCTGCATTTAAGCAAATTAAATGTTTTAAATCAGCATATATCACCTCCCTTTACTTTGCTGAAAAAAGTTATTACTTAGATATAATAACATTACTAGGTTAGCTGTCCATTCATAGATATCTACTTAGCGGCTAACACCTTTAACGCACCCCGCACGACGTATTCTGACCTATTCATTCGCCGAGCAGGTGTGCATTGTCTGCAATCTTTGGAACAGTTTCATCTTGTCCCCTAATTTATTAAAACCCATTTTAAACTTATTCTACCGAGGAAGGGGAAAACTGAATTTATGACCCAGTTCATATGACTAAGTTGGAAGGGTTAGCAAAATTATAAAAAGTCATGTTTTCAACAACTGCTATAAAATCGAGGTTCAACAATTGCTATTGGAGGTTCAACAATTGCTATTGGAGGTGCAACGATTAACTGCAGTATTTTTGGAGGTTCAGCAACTGTAATTATTTTTTTGGAGGTTCAACAAATGC